>NC_050573.1:46936119-47166119 GCF_011100635.1 Trichosurus vulpecula | reverse complement strand
TCACTCAAAGTGAGAACCTGAAAAGGCCTTAGCCTGAAAGGGCCAGGGTCTCCCATTGCATCCTGGGCCGTCTCTAGCCTTCCTGGTGAATATCAGGCCACTGGACCCAGATGGTTCTGGAGGAGAAAGTGAGGCTGGGGACCTTGCACAGCCCTCCCTCACTCAAATCAAAGTCAACTGCAAGTCATGTCATCATTTCCGTCATGTCATGGTCCTCTTTGAGAACAAGGGACAAACACAATAACCATCCAGCCCTGACAGGTTCCGTATGCTGAGGGAGGTTGGGGGATGGGGTGGGACAATAAGCATCAACTTCCTACTTTTAGAGATGGGGAAACTGAGACCCAGAGTCAGGGAACTTGCTTGAGGTCACACAATAAGGATCAAGCTCCTCATTTTAGAGATAAGGAGACTGAGGCCTAGAAGGGTCAAGGGATCTGCCCAAGGTCACACAGTCAGATTCAAACTCTGTGCCTAGGGTTCTGAGTTTTGCATCTCAAGTTCTGAGCTCTTTTCCCTGTCCCACATTGGTTGGGGGTGTTATTTCTGGTACTTGGACTAGCTGACCTCTGAGGCCCCTTCTAGCTCCAAGAACCCATGAACTCCCAGGCTTGAGAATTAGCGCAGTCATGGAAACTTGGTGGGGCCACTCAGATTGGACTTTGCTCAAGGGCTCAGCACAAGCTCACCAGCTCCTTGGCAGAAGCTGCTTCTGGCTCCTACCCCAGTGCCCCAGAAGGCTAACCTCCCTGAAATGGAGGTTGGCTTCTGGGAGCTGCATCTGGCTTTATCCACTCACATCTCTTGTTGGGGGATTGCTCTAAGCTCTCTGAAATCCTGGATTTCCAGAAACTTTTATAGAATGCAATATATCTTACCTTCTTGACAGCCGTGAGGCAGCTGGTACGGTTAAGTATTTGCTCACATCCTCCTGTTATTTGGAAAATGCAACTGTTCTGAGGGAGAAAAAAGACTTATTTTTTCAAAGTGATCCTCTGTTTACTTTTGAGGTGGGCAGTGGTAACTCTCATCATGCCCACACACCAGAACACATGTGAAACCAGCCTTTCCAGTGATGGATTAGCTAGTGGAAGGCCGGCTCTGCCTCTAATACAAAGCCAGAGTGTATGAAGAAGTTAATGCTCAGGTGGAGAGAGCTTATGGTTACACCTCAGCAATGGAAGGAAGGAAATTACTGTGTAGACAGAGCCTTGCGCCTGAGGGGTGGGGGTAGGGAGTGGGGTTGGGGAACATTCATCAGGGGCTATTGAAAGCCAAGGAACGAGAATCTTCCTCCATGAAAAAAAAGTGCTTTGAAAATCAATGGAAAAGTCATTACATTTGGAATTAAGGGCTGCCACGCACCAGTAGAGTAGCCAGTGACATTGATTCTCTCTAGCAAATAAGAAACACAAGTTGCTTAGGGAAAGAGTTCTTAACCTGGAGTCTTTAGATTTCAGGGAGTCCATGGATAGATTTCAAGGGGCCCATGAGATTGCACCCCCTATCACATCCAGGATCAAAATATGAAATCCTCTTTTGGATGTTCAAATTCATTCATAATCTACCCTCCATATCTTTCTTTCTTTTGGGGGGAGGCAGTTGGGGCTAAGTTATTTTCCCAGGGTCACACAGCTATTAGGTATCTGAAGCTGAATTTGAACTCAGGTCCTCCTGACTCCAGGGCTGGTGCTCTATCCATTACACCACCTAGCTGCCCTTCATAGCTTTCCATCTTATACCTCTCCCCCTCAACTTTTTGACACTGGCCTTCTGGTGTTCTTCTAACCAGACATCCCATCTCTCAGCTCTGGGCATTTTTTCTGGCTGTCCTCCGTGCCTGGGATGCTCTCTCTTTGCATCTCCTCCTCCTCCTCCTGGCTTCCTGAGTTCCTTAAAGTCCCAGTTAAAATCCCACCTTCTATAGGAAGCCTTTCCCGATCCCTCTTAATGCTGGTGCTTTCCCTCTGTGGGTTATTTCCTAGTTATCCTGTATAGAGTTTGTTTGTACAGTGTTGCTGGCATGTTGTTTCTTCCATTAGATTGCGAGCTCTTTGAAGGCAAGGACTGCCTTTCTTTGTGTTCCCAGTGTCAAGTACATAGTAGGCACTTAATAAATGGTTATTGATTGACAGAAAAAATGTTATGAACCATTGGTTTAGACCATCCCCTTGTGTGGTCACCATGGTTCAGCTTTGACAGCCCTGGGGCCTGGGGAGCAGGATCTAAGCATATGAGACCTTAGCTAAGAAGCCATTTGGGAGAAAAAGGGCTTTTAAAGAAGGGAATGTTTCTGGCTCTGATGGAGATGGTTGTGTGGCCCATGTGGGGATTAGAACTCTATGATGTGTCCCAAAGGGCAAAGCAAACCTGGATATTGTTGTGATAATCTAGGCAGGTCAGAGCTACTCACTCTGTCATTGCTTATGGAACTAAGGAGGTGTCAGGGAACATAGAAAGAGTCAGAGGACCCAGGTTCAAATCCAGCTGCTGTCACTTAATACCTATATAATCTTGGACATTATTTAACTTCTTCAGATCTCAATTTCTTCATCTATAAAATGAAGGGGATGGCCTAGATAACCTCTAAGTCTATGGTCTTATAATCTTTATGAATTCAGCAGAAACTCATCCAGAAAATGTAAAGCCAGATTCAGTACGGCATTAATGGATGTAGTACTGGGCTCAGAGTCAAGATATTCATTAGCTGTGGGACTCTGAGCAGCTCTTTTAATCTCTGTGTGTCTGGATGATACTCCAGGACTTTTCTAAGTGGAGAGAGCTGTCACGCTGGAAGTTCTCCACAATGGTGAAATCATAGATACACAAATACTCATAGAACCAGAAAATTGAAGCAATAGTGCATGGGTATAGAGGTGTCCTGTGGGTAGGAAAGAGACAGGATGTGCATGTGTGAGAGCCTGTGTTTGTGCCTGCGGGAGAGTGTGGATAAAGCATATATGTGAGTGTGTGTGTGTGTGTGTGTGTGTGTGAGAGAGAGAGAGAGAGAGACAGACAGACAGACAGACAGAGACAGAGAGAGACAGAGAGAGAGAGACAGAAAGATAGAGACAGAAACAAGGAGAGAGAGACACACACACACAGGGACAGAGAGACAGGGAGACAGAGACAGGCAGAGAGACAGAGACAAAGGCAGAGACAGAAAGAATGAACTAGGGGAACTAAGTAATGTTAGGGCTGTATCCAAGTTTTTTTTGATCACTTACTCCTATTGGTAAAATATTTTTGAGCACTCACCTCTCATGTGTATATATTTATTTATACATTGTATGAATGTATCACTGTCCTAATAATTATGTACATTATAAGATTTACATAAAATGTAGGGACCTGGACCTGTGATCTCATCGGCATAGAGGACTCCTGAGTAAGGAAACTCCCTCTTCTGATGCAGCTCAGTCCCTTCTCTGAATCTATGCCTGGAGCACAGGGAATCTCGGTGACCCAGCTAGCATCACACAGCCAGTATGTGTTAGAGGTAGAACTTGAACCCAGGGCCTTTTGTCTCTGAAGCAAACTCTCTATCCGTTGTGCACAATGTCATTATAGAAAAAGAGAAATTTAATAAGGAATAGATGAAGTATTTGATTCTAAATTGGAAGCCACTGAAGAGGGGAGGGGAAGGGAGTGAGAAGAAAGCAGAGGAGAGGAGAAGAGGAAGGGGGGAAGAGAGAGAGAAAGAGAGAGAGAGAGAGAGAGAGAGAGAGAGAGAGAGAGAGAGAGAGAGAGAGATCAGGAAGCCACAGCTCTTGGGAAAAAGAAAAGAAGGGAACAAACATTTATTAAGTCTCATCTAGGTGCCAGTCACTATATATACACACACACACACACACACATACTCTCATTTGATCCTCACAAGAACCCTGGGACACAGGTGTTATTATTATCTCCATTTTACACTTGAGGAAACTGAGGCAAACAATGCTTCAGTGTCTTGCCCAGGGTCACGCACCCAGTAGGTGTCCGAGGCCAGATCTGAACTCAGGTCTTCCAGACTCCAAGCCTAGCACTCTATGCGTGGCACCACCAGTTTAGATAAACCTTTTGGAAAAGAAGGGATTGGTAGATTCCAAACAGCAAGTCCTGTCTTCCCTGCCGGCATGGTGGCCACATGTGGGGGGGTCACTTAGGGCTATTTCTTGATTGACTGTCTTAATGAAGGACTCTGCGCAAGCAGGCTCCAAATCATCAAGGCCAGGAGCCAAAAATAACTCAGCTCCTTAGAATGATGGGCAGACCCTAAAAAGATGAAACTGAATAATGATCAGCACCAAGTGTCTGTTATCAAATAATCAGTGTCCTAGGCACCACTGAGTGGAGGCTTGGTGGCCAGATAACAGTTTGATAAAGATTTAAATTTGGTAAAGATGACAGTGGGATAAAGGTTAGGAGTCAGTAGATTCAAGCTCAGTATTTAATGGCATAATGAAGAAACACCCAGTCTTGGAGACGGAAAACTGTGTGACCCCTGGAAAGTCATTTAACTGCTGTCTGCCTCAGTTTTGTCATCTGTAAAATGGGGATAATAATAGTGCCTATCTCTCTGAGGGATCAAAAGATAAAATATTTGTAAAAACACTTTGCAAACCTTAAAACACTATATAAAACTCTGGGTAAATACTATGACTGTTGTTCGTGCTTGTCTCACCTCTGACACATAGGCGGATCACACAGGTTCTCAGTTCCTCGGGCGACTTGTAGATATTACAGGTTATAGAAAAGTTACTCATCTGTAACAGGTGAAGGGATGGCAAAACTCACACTGGGACTTCCCATCACTGATGAAGTCACAGGCCAGAGTGGAAAACAAACCAACAAAAGCACACCGCGATCTCAGGCAATGTTAACAGGACGAGGTGTTCAGAATGAAGAAGATGGTATTTACTGAATCACAGTCAAGAATTTTAGAATCATCGCTCTCCATGATCCAACCCATACACAAAAGGAAGCCCTGCTATATTGTTACGGACAAGAGGCCATCCATCCTCTGCTTACAGACCGCCAAGAGGGGGAACCTACCGCCTTCCAAGTCAGGCCAGGCCACTTGGGGCCTGCTTTTATTGTTAGGAATTTTATTCTTGACATCAAGCCTGAATTTTCTTCTTTGTAACACCCACACATTACTCCTTATTCTGTCCTCTGGCCAGCATCAAGCAGAAGGAGTCAGATCCCAGCTCTACGGGACAGCTTTCATATACTTGAAAACATCTATCATGTCCTCCAAGCATCCTCCCCCTCCCCACATGTCCAGTTCCTCCACCTAGTCCTCATGTGAAATGGACTCAGGGCCCTTTGCCATTCTGAGTGCTCTCCTCTGGATGCTCTGTTTACCCATCTTGTTCTTCTTCCTGTTGTTCAGTCATGCCCGACTCTTTGCGACCCCATATGGGGTTTTCTTGGCAAAGATGCTGGAGAGGTTTGCAATTTTCTTCTCCAGATCCCTTTCTTATGTCACAATAAATACAATGCTCCAGATGAGGTCTGGCGAGGGTAGAACACAGAGGGATTAACACCTCCTATTCCTGGAAATTGTGTTTCTCTTAATGCAGCCCAAGATTGCATTAGGTTTTTTTTTTTTTTGGCAGCCCCAGCACATCGCTGACTCATATGGAGCTTAGGATCCTCTAAAAGCGCCATAGATTTTTCAGAGAAACTGCTGTATAACTCCTCTTCCCATCTTGTCTTATGAAGTTGCTTTTTTGAATCTGTGTCTTCTTGTCCCCTACCCTAGCCTGATGACATCCGGATTACTGTGCTCTGTTCTAGCCACTGAATTTTAGGATGAATGTTGATAATCTGATGGTAACCAGGGTGGCGAGGGGCCTGGACATCAGAACATTCGAAGATTGTATAAAGAATGTGGGACGTTTTAGTCTAGAACTAGGAACATTGAATGGAGGTTAGAGGCAAATAGATTTTCTCAATTAGGTGGCCCAGGGGATAGAACATTGGACCTCGGGAAGACTAGAGCTCAAATCTGGCCTCGGATGCTTACTAGCTGTGTAAACCACTCAGCCTGTCTGCCTCAGTTTCCTCTTTTGTGAAATGAGAGCAATGATATCAGGGTTGTTGTGAGGATCAAAGGAGATAATATTTATTAAGCCCTTTGTAAGCCTTAAATCTCTCGATAAATTATCAGCTATTATCAGCTGTTATTAACACAAGGGGAGGAAAATGGAATGGACAGCCTTAGGAGGTAGTGCATTCTTTCTCACTGGTGGTCATAACATCGTTGAATTATGGATTAGAGCTGGAAGGGACCTTAGAAGTCCTTGAGTCCAACCCCCTCATTTTATTTATTTCTGTTTTTATTTTTAAATTGATTTATTATACTTGCATTTATAACCCATCCCTCCCATCACCCTCCCATTATTGAAGGAAACAAAAAATTTTTTTAAAAAGAACAACTCTCATTATAAATATGCGTAGTAGCTCACAACAAATTCCTCCATTGGCCTTGCGCCAAAATGCATGTTTCTCTTTTCATTTTAAGTTCATCATCCTTTGGGAGGAGGTGAGTGGCATGCTTCATCTTTCATCTTCCAAACTTGTGGTTTTTCCTTGAATTGATTAGAGTTCTGAAGTCTTTCAAAGTTGTTTTTCTCCATAATTTTGTCATGGTGTAAATAATTCTCCCTAGCTCTAATCACTTAGTTATGCGTCATTTCATAGCAATCTTCCTAATCTTCCTCTGAAACCATTCATTTTGTCATTTCTTAAGCTACAAAAATATTTCATAAATTTATATACCATAATTTGTTTAGCCATTCCCCAATAGAAGGACAATTTTTTAGCTTCCAGTTTGGGGCTACTATGAAAAAAGCTGCCATAAGTATTTTTGTATATATAGATCATTTTCCTCTTTCTTTGAACTCTTTGGGGTATAGGTCTAGAAGTGGTACATCTGGGTCAAGGATACACCCAGTTTGGTAACTTTGGGGGTATATTTCCAAATTGCTTTCCAGAATGGCCATACCAAATTCACAGTGCATTGGCTGGACCAACGCACTAGTGGTTCATTATTATTATAGCCCCTCCAACATCTGTCTTTTTACTCTTTTGCCGTATTTGCCAGTCAGATTAGTGTGAAGTAGAATTACTTTGCATTTTTCAATCATGATTGACTTAGAGCAGTTTTTCATATGGTTGTTGATAGCTTGGATTCCTTCCTTTGAAAACTGCCTGTTTATAGCCTTTGAACATTTTTCTGTTGAGGAAAGGCTCTAAGTTTCATAAATTTCAATCAGTTTCTTATAAAACTTAGTTATGAGATCTTTATCAGAGACACTTGCTTCAAAGATCTTCCCTCTCCATTTATATGTTGCCCCTCTTAATTTTAACCACATTATGTTTGTACAAACCCTTTTAAATTTTATATAATCAAAATTGCCTGTTTTATCTTGTGAGATCCTTTCTATCACTTAATGGTCACAAACTCTTCCTCCATCCATAGATCTGAAAAGTAATTTATTTCTTGCTTCTTTAATTTGTTTCTGATATGAACTTTTATATCTAGGTCAGGCATCCATTTGGAACTTATCCTGGCACGGTGTGAAGTTAAACTGAATTTCTGCCAGCCTGTTCAGTTTTTGTCCTTCCCTCCAGCAGCTTGGGCTTAGTTTTATTGATGACAGAGTTACCATGTTTGCTCCTGTATGTTGGTTCCTTTATCAACTTCTCTATTTTTGAACTAGTTGCAAATCTTTTTCATGATTACTGCTTTGTAATACAATTTGAGATAGACCCCATTTTCCATTTTTTTCATTGTTACTCTTGGCATTCTTGATCTTTTGTTCCTCCATATGAATTTCATTATTGTTTTTTTCTAGGTCTATAATATAGTCCTTGGGCCAGCTGGGTGGTGCAGTGGGAGAGGAGCACTGGACCTAAAGTCAGGAAGATTCACCTTTCTGTATTCAAATCCAGCCTCAGATACTTACTAGAGACCTTGGGCTAGTCACTTAACACTGTTTGCCTCAGTTTCCTCATCTGTAAAATGATCTGGAGAAGGAAATGGCAAACCACTGCAGTATCTTTGCCAAGAAAACCCCAAATGGGGTCAAGAAGAATTGGACATGACTGAAATGATTGAACAACAAAAAGATAGTCCTTTGGTAGTTTTATATGTCAGTGAATAAGTAAATTAATTTATATAGTATTGCCATTTAAAAATATTGGCTCAACCTGTCTGAACAATTAATGTTTCTTGAGTTAATTAGGGTCATCTTTATTTTTGCAAAGAGTATTTTATAGTTGGATTAATATAGTTCCTGGACATATCTTGATGGATACATTCTCAAATACTTTATAGCTTCTGCGTATGTATGTATGTATATATATCTATATCTACATATATCTATATATATACACACATATGTATATATAAAATATATTATATATATGTTATAGCTTCTGCATATATTCTGTAGTCATTTTGAATGTAATTTCTCCTTCTAGCTCTTCTTGCTGCAAACTCCTCATTTTTCAGGTGAGGAAACTGAGGCATAGAGAGGTTTAGTGACTTGCCCAGGGTCACAGAGCTAATAAATGTTTGAGGTCAGGTCTTCCTGACTCCAAGTTTTGAGCTCCTGTCCTCTCTGCCATCTTACATGCTTCAGGTTTTGAAGCAAAGCCTTGATGATCATGTGTCTGCTCGGTGACCTCAGAGGCCCTTTCCATTCTGATTTTCTGTTTTCTGCTGGCTTGGCCTGGGCCTGCCCACTTGCTGAGCACTGGGCCTGATGAAATAGGGGATGTGGGTTGGTGCGTGGTAGCTGTCTCTTCCCACTTTCCTCTTTGAATAGGGAGCTTGTTTGTTCTGTATAAGCTTTGCTGAAGGGCACAGTCTCTGGCCACCAGCCCAGGGAGGCATGATTCACACAGATTATCCACTAGGGATTCATCATTTGGCTCCACATTCAAATAATTAATGAAAATGGCATGTTAAAATACTAATGAACCTTTGTTATCTTCCCAGAGGGACTCTGGTCATTTAAAATGCAAATTAAAATCAATAGGCAGCAATGTTGCTTCAGTTTAATCTATGGGGAAGAAGGTGACTCTGGTTTCCCTGTCCCTGGTAAGGCCTCTAGAGGAGAGGAGGAAATCTGAGGTCCCACACTCCTTAGGTGCAGAGGAAGACTTCCAATCTTAGCTCCCTATCTAATGAGTGAGAAAAATCTTTATGGCATTTGCCTACACGCCCACAAGATGGAAGGTTGAAGTAATTATCTGAATAAACCAGGCCAAAAAACACTCTTGTTAGTCAATATTAAGAGTTGTGAAAATTGTATTTTGACTTCAATTACCCATGTCACCATCCTGCTAAAAAATCTTCCATGGCTCCCGTTTTCCTGTAAGATAAAATACAAACTCCTAGGCCTGTTATTTAAAGCCCTCTATAATTATGCTCTTGCTTACTAAAACTCTCACTTTGTTTCTGTCTTCTTTGTTAACAATGGCCCCTGGGCTGGAAAGGACAAAAAAAGAAATAAATAACAGGGAGTTGATGTGATATCTGAATAAAGGGAGAGTAAGAAAACACCTAACTCTCCTAATGAATTCAAGTCATTTGTGACTCAAATGAAATCTCTCTTTGGATGCTGAAAGAACTGGTGGATGTGTTTGCTAAATTGCTGCTGGTGATATTTGAAAGATTGTGTAGAAGGGGGAGAGACACCACAGTGCTGGAGAAGGGCAGAAATAATCCTCAAATATTTTTTAAAGGAGAGGATAGAATTTTCAAACTCTAGGCCAATGAACTTGACTCAGTGATTGGTTAGTCCCTTCCTAGAACCGCTCTATCATGAGAAAGCCCAGCCATGCTGCTCACTCTCTCTCCACTTTCTCCTCATACTCTAGCCTGCTCCACCATCCCATGAGCAGTCTAGTACTCATGAGGGAATCTTCTTCCCTGCCCTTTTCCTATCTCCTCCCTGCTTTCTAGCTCTCTTTTATGTTTTTTTCTCTTATTGAAATGTAAACACGTCTATAGTGGGTACCATCTTGTCTTATTGTATTCATATCCTCCATGCTTGGCACAGTACCTAGAACATGGTAGGCACTGAATAAATACTATCTGCCTATCGATCTATCTATCTATCTATCTATCTATCTATCTATCTATCTATCCATCTATCTATCTGCCTATCTATTTGCCTGCCTATCTATCTATCTTTCTACCTATCTATGTAATCTTCAATTCCTGGTCAAATTCCTTTGATGAATCATAAAAAGGTCATCAAAGAGCTAGTTAATGAATATGCATAAAAAGAAGAAGCGATTACAAATAGGCGGCACATGGCCTTTTCAGGAACAGGACGTACCTGACTAACTTGATCTCTATTTTTTGACATTTACTAAATTGGTAGAATCAGGGGAATGCTGGGAATATAGCTTACCTATATCCTAGTAAACCTCCAGATTAAATTCATACTATTATTGGGGGAAAGATAGAGTAATAAATGAGAGGATAATATAATTACATGGTTTTGGAACTGGTTTAGTGACTGGGCTCTAAGACTGAGTTATTAATGGAGAACAACCAGAATAGTGGAGGGGTTCCACGCTGTGTCATGTAAGGATCTGTTGATGGGATTTGAGATCTTTAGCCAGGAGAAAGGATGATTTCGGGAGAACATGATCACTTGCCATCAGATATTAAAGGGTTGTCGTGTGCAAGAGGGATTTGATGTGTTTTGTTTGGCCGGATGGAAGTTGCCAAGAGGCTGCTTTAGGCCTGGTGTCAGGAAAAACTTTCTAATATTTAGAGCTGTCCCAGTGTGGAAGGGGCTGCCTTTGTAGGTAGCTGGTACCCCTGCAGTGGAAGTTTTCAGGCAGAAGCTGGAGAGCCACTTGTCAGTTACGTTGTAGAGGGGACTCTTTGGTGGGTATGGTTTGGATTAAATGGCCCCTGAGATTTCTTGAAAATTCTGTGATTCTACTTGGTGGAAAGCTATAGTGAAAAACATGTTGGATTGGGAATTAGGAAAGACATAGGTTCAAATCCCTTCTCAAGCTGTTTGACTCTAGGTCAGTCAATGAAAGTCTCTCGGCCTCATCTCTAAAATGAGGGGGTTGAACTCCATGGCCTCTAAGGTCCCTCCTAGCTCTGAATCTATGATCCTATGGCCAACAGAACCTGTCTGGTTCAGCAGACCCTGTGCTTGGTGAGTACCGGGACAAGCCAGCAGACTCTGTGTCCAGGACAAGCCAGCAGAAGCACAGAATCTCAGAGCAAGAAGAGGTAGAAGAGGTATAAGTAGAGGTAGAAGGGAACTTAGAGATGATTTAGTCTAACCCTCTTATTTCACAGATGAAGAATTTGAGGCAAAAACGGTTAAGTGACTTGCCCAGAGTCACAGAACTAATAAGTGTCTGAGGCTGAATTTGAACTCATGAAATGAATCTTCCTGATTCGAGGCCTGGTGCTCTATGATCTATAGCGCCACCTAGCTGCCCCATTGTGGCCCATATGAGGATCATTTTGTCTCTCCTGTGTAAGCCCCTTGAGGGCAGTTACTATTTCAATCTTGCTTTTGCATTTTTAGTTCCCAACAAGAAGGAGGGGCTTAATAAATGTTTGTTGAAGTAAATCATTGAATTTTGTCACTCACTTGGCCAGTGTAGACACACATCTAGAGCCGAATCAAATATTTTGATGAAACTTCCTTGCTCTGTTTAAATTATTGGTTAAAATAGGCAAACCAGTTGTCTGGGTCTTTTTTGACTGGATTTAGGACCTGACATAGGATCACCAGGTCATAGATTTGGAGCTGGGAGGGATCTTATATCTGGAATCCAACTCTCCCATTTTTTTAATGGAAGGAAACTGAGGCCCAGTTGACTTACTAGGGCCACATAGCTAATTCACTTCCATACCAGAATGAGTCAGTGGAGTAGGATCTTAGTGGAAGAATCTGGCATTACGTTTTCAGTTTTAGGCTCTACATCTTAAAAAGGACAGTGATAAACGTGGACAGACATTGTATAAGGGATACTTAGCTGGGCACAGAATTGAACAAGATGAGAAGATTGGGTCTGGGTTGCCTTTGGGAAACTGAGGGGTGCTTTTATGGGATCTGAATTGCTCTGTGAAACAAAAGCCTAAAAATCAATTAGGAAGCCAGGAATTTGACTGATGTATATATATATATTAAAAAACCTTCTAGCAGTTGGAATTATCAGATGGAATGGGATACATACCTTGGGAGGTCAGGGGATAATAGATTAAGAGGTGGAAGGGATTAGAGGCCCTTGAGCTCATCTTTGACTTGCCTCAATTTCCTTATCTGTAAAATGAAGGGGTTATATTAGATAGCCTCTAAGTTCCCTACTCACTTTGAATCAAATATCTAATGATCCCTCTGATAAAGATTCACTTTAGTGGAATTTTCTGGAAGGCAAGATTTATGGTTCTCAACTCAAAATGAATCCTCCTTCCAGGTAAAATTAGAACTGAAGTGTTCATTTTAATAGTCTCAGCTCTTCTAAATTGGCATATGATTGTACCGGGGCTACTGTAGCAGCCTAGATACATTCTCTGCTAACAAAGGGAGGCAATTAATGAGCTCAATTACTAAGGGGAACAGGAGATAGAGACACTGAAAGGAGCCAGACTGAACAATTCATTTTTACATTAAAGCTATTAATTCTGGGCTAAGCTAAATTTGGAGGTTTTACATGCACTAACACTGAACTTTTAATATAATTAGAGTGCCCTTTGTTCATTCAGCGAGGCCTCTTAACCCTTCCCCAGGTGGCTCTGCTTGTCTCCCACATCACCGAGTTGATTTTCTGTCCTTGACAGCCTTGGACTGAAGGGGAGGAAGTAACAGAGAGATTTCAGCTCTAAACAATGGACAGCTCCCTAACAATCACAGATACCTGATGATGGAAATGCCTTCCTTGCATTCTATTTAATTCTATTCCACAAATATTTTTAAGCATTTTCTATGTGCAAAGAACTGTGTTTATGCAAATGGCCCTCAAGAGCCACTCTATGGGTGAAGATACAACATGTATCTAAGTCAATCAATCAGCCCTTATTAAGTATTTCCTAAGTGCTGGAAGGGTAGTGAATAGGCTCTGGAAACATTTTCCAATCCCCAGAGCTTGGCTACTATTTCTCCTCTCAGAGTTCTGGGGGTACATTTAGGGGCTGGGGAGTTTTCCAGTGCTATTACCCATGAGCCCCTATCATGGTGTGTTCTGTAGCTACCCCCCCCATCACCAGCAAACCTTTAACATTTCTCTAATATCAATTAACCAATTAATATCAATTAGCTTTCATATTCACCATTCCTCTATCTTTCCAAATTAAAATGTCTCTCCTTGGCCACCATTATCATATGTGTGTTGTCTCCTTCTATTAGAATGTAAGCTTTTGAGGGCGGGGACTGTCTTTGCTTTTGGTTTTGAATCCTAAGATCTTAATAGGAACAGTATTTGGCATATGATAAGAACACAATAAATTTTCATTCATTCATTTACACTTATCTGGCATGGATGTGACTGTAGTCAAGACAGATTATGAAGGATAAGCCAAGATGTGGCTAGAATTAATGAAAAACTCAATAAATGAATGGAATACACAATACCACATTCAATTCATTCATTCATTCACAGGTTCAGAACCAGGTAAGTCATAGTTTTGATATGACAACAGAACACAAGTTCTAGCAGATCCTGCTGAATTGGAAAGTTTCTTCTTGAAGTTATCCTCCACAAGACTGTCCAATCAGCACATGTCTGACCATTTCACTCCCCTACTCAAGAATCAATGGCTCCTGATTGTTTCTAGGATAAAGGCTGACTCTGGCTCATTTTCCCCAGCTGATCACACAGGACTGCCTGCCATGCACTCTACACTCCAGCTGAACTGACCTACTTGTTCCTCAGAAATAACGTTGTATTTTCTGCCTATGCATCTTTGTATAGACTGTCCCCCATCCCTGGAAAGTTTTATCAGTGTTTATTGATTGATTATCGATTGGAACTTTTAGCTTCCTCTAAAGCTGCCTCCTTCAAACTGCCTTTCTTGATTTTCCTTGTTATTGGTTTTGTTGTTCAGTCTTTCTTCAGTCATATCCCACTCTTCATGACCGCATTTGGGGTTTTATTGGCAAAGATACTGCAGTGGCTTGCCATTTTCTTCTCCAACTCATTTTACAGATGAGGAAACTGAAGCAAACAGGGTGAAGTGACTTACCCAGGGTCACACAACTATGAAGTTTCTGAGGTCATATTTGAACTCAGGAAGACTCGTCTTTCTGACTCCAGGCTCAGCATAGGCACTATGGTGCCACCTAGCTGCCGTCCCTATTTTACATATATCCTGTATTTATTCATCTGTGAATGTTTAGTTTCCCCCAATAGGTAAACTCCTTGAGGGCAGGGACTGTTTTGTTCTTGTTTTTGTATCCCCAGCCTGGTGTACAAGGCCTGGTATGTAGTAGGTGCTTAATAAGTGCTATACTATGCTGTGTAGCTGGCATCATCAAGGAACCAACCTCGCTAAGCCCAGAGGCATGGATTGCCACCTGAGAATAAAGTTTTTTGGATTCTGCTGAGGTATGGAGGGGTTGTGATCTGGACTAGTGGAAAGAATAACCAAAACAAGAATGGTACATACATCTTTTGAAGTTGAAATAATAATAATAGATACCAATGTTATATTCACACCATATGAGGATTGGCTTAAGAAAATGGGAATGTTTAGCCTAATAGAAGAGAATATTCAGGGTAGATATAGGAGGTGTCTTCAAATATCTGAAGGGTTGTCCTATAGAAGAATTAATCAATAAGCATTTATTAAACACCTACTGTGTGCCTAAAAGCTGGGTATACAAAAATGACAATAGACAACATCTACCCTCAAGGAGTTTGCAATCTAATGAAGTTGCAGAGGGGCATATTTGGCCCAAAATGGGGAAAAATTTCCTAACAATTTGTGTTCTTTAGTGGTAGAATGAGCTGCCTTGGAAACTAGCAAGTTCTTCTACTTAGGAGGTCTTCAAACAAATTTTGGATGTCCACTTATTGGGTATATTGGTGAGGAAGATTTCTGTTCAGGTATGATGGGACTACATGGCATCTGAATTTCCTTCTAACTCTGACATTCTGTGACTCTGATTTTCTAATAATAAGAAAATAATAAAAACGTTTCTATCCTGAGCATTGACCTTGATGGAGAATTTATCTCTGGAGATGCTACTTGTTTTATCCTTCGGGACCACCAGTTCCTTTTCCCCAGATGCTGCTGTTGGTTGGTGGGGGTCTTGTCTGTTTGGCACCTCAACACCTCTTTTACCTGGATGGAGACAAAAAGCTAGGGAGCCTTCAAAGTCTGTGTTTCCCTTGCTCTCTAATCAAATTTCCCAACAATCATATTGTAAGGACAGAAATGAGTCCTATCTCTAACTCTTTTCCAATTTTCTGAGCAAAACTTTCTATGGCCGTTGAAGTCCAGGAGGTAATTGTGACCTTCTGTCCTCCCTGGGATGATTTACGGGATACAAAAAATACCACATTCTTCCCAGTTGTGTTGTGCAGGCTGAAAAAGGTTGAATTTGAGCCACATGAAAGGAAAGTTGACATCAGCACTTCTCTCATTACGCTTGCTCCAGGCCTGCTTAGTATGCAGACTTGGACTCAAAATATCATTATGAAAATAGCTCCCCCTTTCATGGGATATGGTTGTTGGTTTTAAATAAATGATTTTTTCTTTGTTTTCATTGAATCCCAGCTTTTGAAGTTGAAGTAAAGACCTAAAAACAATACTGGTATTTTTTCAAAGGATGTCTCCTTCCTTCCCACTCTCCTTTTCTTCATTCCTTCCTCTTTCCCTCCCTCCTTCCTTCCTTCCTTCCCCTAATTATAATAATAGCTACCATTCATATAATATTTTAAAATATGCAAAGTGCTTTACAAATATTATCTCATGTGATCCTCACAACAATCCTGGGAGGGAGGTACTATTATTATCCCATTTTACAGTTGAGGAAGGTGAGGCAGATTGTGATTAGCATCTCGCAGCTAGTGTCTGAGGCCAGATTTGAACTTAAGTCTTCTTGACTTCAAATCAAGCACTCTAAATCATTTTGCAAACCTTAAAGCACAACATAAATGCTAGCTCTTATTACTCATTTATATATTCATTCATTCATCATTTATTAATCACCTACAATGATTCAGAGTTAAATAAGACCTAGTCGCTGGCCTCATGGAGCTTGTCATCTAGTAAGGAAGATAAAACATGAAGATAAATCTTCCCTTAAATAATATTCTATCTCCTGCTTCCATTCTTTTGCTGAAATACACTCTTTCTTCACCTCTGACTCTCAGAATCCCTTTCTTCTTTCAAAGATCAGCCTAGGTACCACCGAGGAAGATTTTCTGGATTCCTCTCAGTTGGCTTGTCCTTGCCCACTTGGAGAGTACTTTGTATCTACTTGGTATTTATTTCTTTTTTCTTTTGTAATTTTTAAAGTTTTAAACTTAAATACAAAATGAGAAAAGAGAAAAAAACATTGCCATGCACACAGCAGATTAGAAGAAAGGATTTAATATAAAACCATAAATTTCCATTTCAAGAAAATCTATATAATGAATTTTATACATTGTTTTCAAAGCTGCCCAGCTTTTCTTTGCTTCTTTGTTGGTTTTCTTCTGTTCACTGCTGTGCCCTTTTTACTTTATTATTTTCCCCACCTCCCCCTACCACCCTAAAGAAGGCTACAATTATGTGTGGATACACACACACATATACACAGATATCTATAAACACATATATACACTCATACACATGTATGTAAGACCATACTTTGCTCATTTCCTCCTATCATCTGTTCCTCTGAAGGTGGATAACATCTTTCTTCATAAATCCAAGTTTTTCTAAATCAACCACCTTATCATTTCTTACATCACAGAAATATTCTAACCCAATCATGTCCTGAGAGATTGTCTATGAAAGTTCCCCAGCCCCAATCTTCTGCCTTCCTTCTATTCTTGGCTACATAGGTTTTATTTATACAAGAAAATTTTAGTTGAAAATAATCAAAATTATCCTTTTTACATTTCAACAATGCTCTCACCTTATAATATAGTTTAAGGTGTGATAACTGCTGGAATCTACTTCCTTTACACCTTCCCGCCCCCACCCCAGTTTCTTTGAAGTTCCTGACCTTTTGTTCTTCCAAATGAACTTTGATATTATTTTTTTCTAACTCAATAAAATAATTTTTTAGTAATTTAATTGAGATGACATTGAATAAATAGGCTAGGTAAATTGTGATTTTAAAAATTATATTGGCTTAGCTACCCTTGAACCATAAATATTACTTCAATTATTTACATCTGAGTTTATTTGCATAAAAATGTTTTATGCTTATGTTCATATAGTTCCTGTCTGTTTTGGCAGGTATATACTCAGGTATTTTATACTGCCTAGGTATTTTAAATGGTCTAAAACAATGTCGTATAATATTGCTGACACATAGTGTAGTTTCTCTATTTTTCACTTTTGATTAAATCTATTTTAACTTTAGCTTTGTCTGAGATCATGATTACTATCTGCTTTTTTAAAACATATTAAATTCTACCACTGCCCTTTATTTTATCGTTGTGTGTATCTCTCATTTATATAATGTTTTCTGAAAGCAACATATTATTGAATTAAAATTTTTGATCTGCTATCCATTTCCATTTTGTAGGTAAATCCATCCTGTTCACATTCTTGTTGTATATTTTCTTTCCTCTTTTCTATTTTTCCTCACTATCTTTTCACCCTATTTATCCTATCCTACCTCCCTCCTCTGCTTTACTTCTGCCCACCACCTTGCCCTCCTATTCCTTAACCTGCCCATCCCTCTAAAAGTCCCTCCCTTCTCCTCACCTCCCACCCTATCCCCTTGCCCTTTTATTTCCTTCTGAATTTAGAGTACTTTTATACCCTTCTAAATATATATGTTGTTCCCTCTTTAACCCATTCCCTATTTTTATTTTATTTCTTTTGGAGGGGGGAAGGCAGGGCAATTGGGGTTAAGTGACTTGCCCAAGGTCACACAGCTAGTAAGTGTGTCAAGTGTCTGAGGCCAGATTTGAACTCAGGTCCTCCTGATTCCAGGGCTGGTGCTCTACTCACTGCGCTACCTAGCTGCTCCTAACCCATTCCCTATGAGAGTAAAGTTCCAGCACTACCTGCCCTCCCTGCTACTAGCTTCTTCTGTATCCATTTTTCCTTTTATGCTTCATTTATATGAGTTAATTACTCCTTTTTATCTCTCCCTATACAGTTTTAATTTTTAGAATCACCCCATCATACTCAGCTCAACCTGTGTCTTTCTTTCAAACTACCCAAATAATGATGACAATCATAAGAGTACTGCTAATATTTTCACATATACCAAATAAACAATTTGACCTTACTGAGTCCCTTATAATTGGTCTTTAATGTTTACCTTTTATTTCTCCTGGATGTTATATATCAAGTTTTCCCTTAAATTCTGGGGTTTTTGTCACAAAATCCTGAAAGTCTTTCAATTTGTTAAATGTCCACTTTTTTTCATTCGGGATTATACTTAACTTTGCTGGGTAAGTTACCCTTGGTCACAGCCCTCGCTCTTTTGCTCTATGGAATATAGTATTTTAAGAGCTATGCTTCTTCAATATTAATTTTGTAATTTACCTTCTGCGTACATGTCACCCCTCCCCCAAATGTAAGCTTCTTGAGGCCAGGGGCTGTTTAATTTTTGTCGTTGTATCCCCGGTACCTAGCACAGTGACTGGTGCATAGGAACTGCTCAATACATGCTTGCTTAAGGAATGAAGGAATGTAACCCCTGCCAGGATTGTGATGTCACCTCCCTTTATTTGCTCTCCCAATTGGATGCCTTCCAGGTAAACTCCAGGGGACGAACCAAAGTCTCTCCTAAATGAAATAATGAAAAAGCATTTATTAAACATTTGCAATGTGTCAGTTATATATATATATATATGTATACACATATATACATGCATACATATACATATAAGTTGCTGTTCATTCATTTCAGTCGTGTCTGACTCTTTGTGGCCCCACTTAGGGTTTTCTTGGCAGAGATACTGGAATGGTTTTGCCATTTCCTTCTCAAGTTCATTTTACAGCTGAGGAAACTGAGGCAAACAGAGTTAAGTGACTTGCCCAGGGTCACACCGCTAGTGAGTATCTGAGGTCAGATTTGAACTCAGAAAGATGAGTCTTCCTGACTCCAAGCCCAGTACTCTCTCCACTGCTCCACCTAGCTGTCCCATATCCATATATGTATACATGTACACACATGTATATCATACACACAAGCACAACACATAGATACATGTATATCATTTATGCAATATGCATACACCATTAACATGTGCACATACAAGCATGTTTATGTATATACACAGTGTACAATACATATATACATGTAGCAGTAATGGCTAAAGGAGGTGGTATAGTTGTACTGGCGACAAGCCCATGACTGGCCAATGAGGAGAGTGGGGTTTAACCAAGCTTTCCACTCTGTCTGATTGATCATGCATCATTGTGGGTCATGCCGAAGTCCCTGAGGGAGATGCAGGGCTCCCACTTTGAGGACCACAGTTCTAGGAAACAAGGCATGCAGGAAAAAATCACACATCAGACTCTAGGAGTGACTTTATTAAATGGAAGAAAAGGGTGCTATTTAAAAATGAAAAGGATCATTAAGTAAAACTAAATTCCTGTTCAAAATCCCTTCCACTATCATTAATCCTTTCCCTGAGAGACATTCAACCTGTCTACTATGTTACCAATAATGGAAATTTTGACAGCCCGGGGAAAGAAAGTAGTATAGTGAAAGAAGAACCGGGTTCAGGGTCATAAGACCTGTCATACACTGCCTGTGTAACCTTGGCTATGTCACCTCACCTCTCTCAGCCTTGGTTTCCTCATCTGTAAAATGAGAGAGTTGTATTGGAGAGCCAACTAACTTCTCATGATGCTGCCAGCTCTAGGTCTATGATCCTGTAACATTGACTCTCCTGCCACCCAGGTCCCGCTCCCTGCCTGGAGGCCAGGTGTGTAATATTTCACCCTCCTCCGGGGTTTTCTGGTACCCTTAAAGGGGTTGGGGGCAGGGAGGACATGTCTAGTTTCTTCCACTGGCTCAAACCCTTATTGTTCCTCCAATTTTAGGTTTCCCTAGTACTATAGTTATTTTTAATTACTTAACAGTATGATTAGTTTTTTTTTTTACAGAGGAATATTTACTTCATAAATATGGCAAAAACATTTCTAATCTTTTCCTCCCATCATTTAGGGCCATAACCTGCTCATACCCCTTTGATCTCTGAGTGGGGGAGGGAGATAATGTTCATAGTTTAGCTCAGTTCCTATATGGCATCAGTCCCACCAAGCTGCAAGTCCGAAGTCCCCTTACTTTATGTTCTGCCATTCTGGCTTTTCAGGGGCTTCCCTAATGGGCTGGAAGCAACAGGTGGCCTGGAATCTTGGCTCATGGTTGCTTGAGCTCCTAGGTCTAAGACTCTACTGCCTACCCTTAGAGCTGAAAAGGCTGAAGGAAGCAGACCCCCAGGCCCCAAGCCCGATTCTCTGGGGCTGCAGGGCCTAAACGGGGTGAGGAAAAATATCCCTTCCTCTACCCAGCTTAGTTCATGGTGGCCATGCTGTGGGAGAATGAGACCTTGACAGCTGGAAAGAGAGGGCAAGACTGTCCCAAGACTGGCATGCCTCCATCCTGGGTGATCTGGGCATGTGCAAAGCTGTGTTACAATCCTTTGATCTTAGCCCCTGAAGAAGCAGGGGTTTTAGGGTGCTCCTTGTCATCTAGCTGCTATGAGTATACATTACTTTGTGGCTCCCAGGTTGGCCTTCTTTCCAATTGCCTGGACACTGGAACAAAGGGCTAAGGGAAGAAATATCTGCAATTTCCATTAAGAAAGTGTTCAGCATTAGGCAGGTGGACCATCATGGCCCCCAAAAGCCTTGAAGGAAGGCAAGGGTGGAAGAGGCACATGAAACCAGCATGGTATAAGGGAAAGAGGAGAAGATTTAGAATTTAAGAAACAGGTTTGAATTTGAGCTCTTAGTGCCTGCATGACCTTGGACAAGTCACTTCTCTAGGTCTCAGTTTGCTCATCTGTAAAATGATAAAACTAGACAAGGTTCCTTACAGCTGCAAATCCAATGTTAGACTTGGAGTTAGGAAGTTCTGGGTTCACATCCCACCTCCGACTCTTGCTGTGGGACCTTGGGCACCATCCTTCAGCCTTAATTTCCTCATCAGCACAATACTAGTATACTCCACAGGGTTATTGTGAGAATATAGTGAAGACAACCCCTCCATATATATATATATATATATATATATATAGTATGTATATATATATAGTATGTATATATATATAGTATGTGTATATATATAGTATGTATATAAAAATACATATATACACACATATTTAAAGATACAAATATGTGTATATGTAATGCACACATATAATGTATCCGTACAATATGCATATATACACACATGTATGTATATTCAGAGATATCTGTATCATATATGATTAGAGAGGGTGGAAGGTGGATGTAGGAGACCCCCTCCTAGATCCCTCATTTAAGGAGGGGTCTTAGGGCAGTAATCTCATCATGTTCCACTTGTCATCTGTCTTCATCTCCCTGCAAGATGGAATCAGCTCTGAAACGCAGACCTCCTTGGTAACCCCTACCCCTGGGACTTTTCCTCTCTCTGATTGGAGAGGGTTGAAGGTGGACTTCAGATAGCCCCTCCCATTTTCTCCATCTAAGGAGGGGGCAGGGCACTACTGGGCTTCAGGACTTCAGTATGTCTCCTGCCCAATACTCTCTCCTCTCTTCCTGTTCCCTGCCTGCCCCATTTTCAGTCTCTTTTTATGTGCTGTTTCTTCCATTGGATCATGACTTTGAACTGTATTTTGCTTTTCTTCCTATCCCCAGCTTTTAGCACAGTGCTAGCAAAAAGTAGGTGCTTAATAAATGTTTATTGACTGATAATAACATTTTAAATGATTAAATTTATGTTTTAAATTAATTAAAATTAATGTTTTAAATGAAATATTTTTATTTGACATTCAATTATCATTAACTAATTAAATTAGTTTTATTAACATTAATAAAATTAATGTTTTAAATTAAGTTAAAATTAATGTTTCAAACAATAAATGTTTATTGACCAACAATAAATGTATTGACTGACACTTATTGTAGATGGCCTTCTCAAGGAGTTTGGCCATAAAAGACAAAAGAAATTTAAGTCAATAGTGGGGACAGAAGGATCAAGTGAGGGTTTTTTGAGGATGGGGGAGACATGGGCATGTTTGTAGATAGTAGGGATACAGCCAATAGGCAGAGGGAAAGAGGAAGATAAGTGAGGGAGTAACGATGAGAAAGGGAGCAATCTGATGGTGGAGAAGGGATGGAATGGGATCATGTGTGCAGGTAGAGGGGTCAGGAGCCACTTAGAGAAGCTGCTTGTGAGAATGCTAGCATTAAAAACCAACCAAAAAAGTAAACAAAAACCAAGTAAGAAGGGTTGGCAAGGGGAAGGGACACCTTTTCATGTGAGGCAGGGGTGAAGGAGGAGATAATGGTAGGAGGCATCTGGCTGATGTAAGATGGGGAGGAGAGAAAAGGGAGGTTACAGTTAATGACCTCATTTTTTTCCCCAATAAAATAAGAGGTAGGGTTCTCAGTTGAGAGAGTTGGGGGAGGGAGAGTTATGGGAGATTTGAAGAAAGACAAGTTTTGGAAGAGTTGTTGTAGAGTTGATAAGGGAGGTATAGTAGGATTGCCGAGCAGCAGTGAGGGCCCAGTTGAGGTTATGTAACACAAATTTGTAGAGGCCCTAATCAGAATGACTTCATGAGATTTTCTCCATTTACATTCAGCAGAATATTTGTGAGTAAATGAGGAGGATGGTGGGCATGATCCAAGGCTAAAGCTTGGAAGGGCATGATCTACAATATGTGACACCCCTGCGATACAAAGACAAAAAGTAAATATTTATGTATGTCACCTGTCATTAATACCATCAGCATCATGGTGGCTTATAGCCATCATGATGTCACTAGAAATTTCTTCCTTTAGGACACAGAATTATCTAGTTGGTGGATAATCCAGGTTCTTTGTTTCCTCTCCTTCCTTTGAGCTGTTGTCCTCATTCTATCTACTTGGGAGCCACTTAGAGAAACTGCTTGTGAGAATGTTAGTATTGAAAACCAAACAAATAAATAAAAAAACCAAATAATTGTTTTGTGTCGAGGCCCTGAGTTGAAAGAGTAACCAGAAGGGATAAAGTAAGATGTCCCTCTGGGCAGCCAGCAGCAAACAGGTATATTTACTGAAGGGTGGCAGCTGGCAGGTCAGCCTGGGTGTCTGAGAGAAAGTCAGAGGAAGAATTTAATTCAGCAAGCACTTATTCAGAGCCTACTGTGCGCCAGCAGCTGTTCTAGCATCGGTGATTCCAAAATAAAAAAAAAATTCCCTGCCCTTAAGGACTTTATATTCTACTGGAGAAATAAGATCCTCTTCAGCTTTGCTCTCCTCCCTGGAATTTTTTTGGGAGCTCTGTGAAGAATTCTGTGGCTTAGGGCCAATCCATAGTTTGGGACCTGGAAGAAGAAAAGAGCTTTAGGGGAAGGAGAATTCAGGAATGGAATGTAAAACTAGGCTGTTTTAGGGGGATTCAGATAAAGGGAAGCCATAAGTCTCTCCTCTTATTTCTCTCAAACTGACCTGCCTAGAGATAGAAGACCTGGTTGGGTAAGGACAATAGTACCTAAGAATGAGACAGAATGGGCTGCTTCCAGTTGTGGTGAATTCCCCCTCATGGGGGCTTTCAAGCTTCCAGTGGATGACTAGTTGGTTTAAAATTTTTTTTCCAATTGCATGTAAGAACAATTAACATTTGTTTTTTTTTTTAATTTTGAGTTCCAAATCCCTTTCCCCTCATTGAGAAGACAAGCCCTTTGCTACAGGTTATACATGTTCAGTCATATAAAACATATTTCCGTATTAGTCATGTTGTGAAAGAAAATACAGACAAAAGAAAAAAACCAAGAAAAATAAAGGAAGTAAAAAGAGGTGTGCTTCTGTCTGCATTCAGGTTCCATCAGTTCTTTCTCTGGAATTGGATAGTATTTTTCATCATGAGTCCTTCAGAATTGTCTTAGATCGTTGTATTACTGAGAACAGCTAAGTCATTCACAGTTGATCATCATACAATATTAATATTGTTGCTGTGTACAATATTCTCCTGGTTCTGCTCATTTTACTTTCTGTCAGTTCATGTAAGTCTTCCTAGGTTTTTTTGAAAGCATCCTGCTCATCATTTCTTACAGCACAATAGTATTCCATCACAAATATAGACCACAACTTTTTTCTTTTTCTTTTTCTTTTTTTGACCACAACTTTTTCAGTTATGTCCAACTCTTGGCAAAGATGCTAGGGTGGTTTGCCATTTTCTTCTTCAGCTCATTTTATAATTGAGGAAACTGAGGCAAACAGGATTAACTGACTTGCTCAGGGTCACATAGCTAGTAGGTATCTGAGGCCAGATTTGAACTCAGGAAGATGAGTCTTTCTGACACCAGGCCCAGCACTCTATCCACTCAGTCACCTAGCTGCCAAACTTGTTTAGCCATCCCCAACTGATGTACATGCCCTCAATTTCCAGTTCTTTGCCACCACAAAAAGAGCTGCTATGAATATTTTTGTACATATATGTCCTTTGTCTTTTTAAAGAAAATCTCTTTGGGATATAGACCTGGGAGTGGTATTGCTGGTCAAGGGTATGCACAGTTTTATAGCCCTTTGGGCACAGTTCCTAATTGCTCTCTAGAATGTTTGGATCGGTTCAAAACTACCAACAGTGCATTAGTATCCCAATTTTCCCACATCTTCTCCCACATTTGTCATTTTCCTTTTCTGTGGATGATTACTTATTGCGGACATTGAAGAAGGAGGCCATCTGGGCCCATTTTAATTCTTTGTTAGGCAGCTAGATGTGGAGTGGATGGAGCTCCACGTTTAGAGTCAGAAAGTCCTCAGTTCAAATTTCAGCCTCAGATACTTACAAGCTATGTGAATCTGGGTGAATCACTTTACCTCTCCTTGCCTCAGTTTCCTTATCTGTAAGATAAGGATAATAATAGCACCTCTTCCCCGGATTGTCCTGAAGATCAATGAGACCATATTTGTAAATCCCTTAGCACAGTTCCTGGCACATAGTAAATACTTAATGAATCCTCATTCTATTCCATCTTTCCTCTGCTGTGTGATTGGGGGGCCTCATTCTTTTTTCTTTGTGATGGCCTTTCAAATACTGGAACAGAGATATCACTTCCCCCTGAGTCTTCAGGTTAAATATTTTCTATTCTTTTCACCAATTCTCATATGACATGGACTCAAGGCTCTTCATCATTCTGGTTGATCTCCCCTGGATGCTCTCCAGTTTGTCAGTGTCCTTGTGGTGCTCAGAACTCAAACCCAGACTACAGAGGAGGGCTGACAAGGCAGAGTACAGTAGGACTATCACATCTGAGAGCCACGCTTCTATTAGTGCAGCCCAAAAGCACGTTTGTTTTCCTGACTGCCATATTACATTGCTGACTTCTGTTGTTTGTAGTCCACTAAGTAGTCCACTAAGCTCCCCAGATCTTTGTCAGATAAATTTCTCTTTAATCATGCTTCTGCTCATCTTGTACTTGTGAAGTCCGTTTTTTTTAAAAAAAAATTCAAAGTATAAGACTTTCTATTTTTTCCTATTGAATTTCAGGTAGATAGCTTAGTAGATAGAGTGTCAGACTTGGAATTAGGAAGACCTGAGTTCAAATCTGGCCTCAGACACTTACTATTTGTGTAATCCTG
The DNA here is from genome assembly GCF_011100635.1 of Trichosurus vulpecula. Taxonomy (NCBI): domain Eukaryota; kingdom Metazoa; phylum Chordata; class Mammalia; order Diprotodontia; family Phalangeridae; genus Trichosurus; species Trichosurus vulpecula. The sequence goes on along the minus strand of NC_050573.1, from coordinate 47,140,174 downwards.
GGCAAATCACTTAACCCTGTTTGCTTCAGTTTTCTCATCTCCAAAATGATCTAGAGAAGGAAATGGGAAACCACTCCAGGATCTCTGCCGAAAAAACCCCAAATGGGATTACAAAGAATTGGACGTGACTGAAATGATCAAACAACATCAAACAATGAAAACAACATTGAATTTCAGTTTATTAGTTAAATTCCAGCTGCCACAGTTTTCTGAATCCTGACCCTGGCTATCTCAGCTTTGTGTGGTCTGCAAATTTGATAAGCATGCTCTCTAGATCTGTCCCCCAGTCATTGATCATTGCCCCTTCATGCAATCCTCATTAGTATAAGGCATGATTGTCAATCCTTTCATAACCTGCTCCCCATATTTTGTCATACTCAGGAGCATTAATATTTGTCTTAAAATATGACACCCAATATGGTCTGACGTCTGCTGCTTTGGATTTTCTGACGTAATTTCCTCCTCTCAGCTACAATTTAACAACTAAAATATCTCCTAGGCTGTTTTATGGGAGGACAGCTCTCCCTCTCCTACAGGCAAATAAGAAACTGAGGGAGAAGAGTCACAGGTGACAAGAGAAACATTTAAAAATAGCAAAGCAGAGCTGGGACTGATGGCATCAGTCATGGGCTGTGTGTAGCAGCTCAGGGGTTTGTCCATCTTGGCTCCTTGTCCCCATGGTGATGAGAACAGTGTAAATGATGGCTGAGTCTCCTTGGCAAGAAGATACCAAGCAGAGGGAATCCTTCCAAACTGGTCACAGAGGGTGCTCAGTAGTGTGTGTGCATGATAGGTTCAGACCAGGGCTGGGCCCTGGGGGAGACAAAGATGAGTAAGACCCCATCCCTGCCCTCGAGCAGCTCAAAACTTAGTGGAGAAGGGGGGTACACCCCCTATACAAATATCCATAATACAAATTAGAAAGGGGAAGGTGATGAGCATGGGAATGGAGGAGGGTGCTGGGGAAGATTGGCAGGGTCCCCCAAAATAGAAAGCTGTTGGAATAGTCCAGGTAATGAGTTGGGCAGGAGGCCAAAGGGAGGAAGGAAGCCCCTTCCCCCAAGAGTAATTAGGGGCTGTTACTCAACCTTTTCAATGTTTAATATCCTAGAGTAAGCTGTACCATTTATCACATCAGCCACATGTTTTCAATTTCCACCTGAATTAAACCTTGGTGGAAAAGAGGGATTTCTTTTTCCTAATTCACTTGCATATTGAAGGTTAAGTAATTGATCTCCATTCTCTTCTCTCCTCTCTTTTGATCTCTCTTCCCCTTTCTCTGTTTTTATCTCTTTCTTGTTACTGTTTCTGCCTCTCTCTTCTATTTTTACCTTTCCATTTCTCTCTCCGTCTCTTCTTTTTCCTCTTCTTTCCCCCTCTTTTTATCTCTTTCCCTCACTGTTTTTTTCTGATCAAGCCTCTTTTTTGTCTCTTTTTCTCTCTTCTTCTTTCTCCCTCCCCTCCCAAGTCCCTCCCTCTCTCTGTCCCTATCTTTGAGTCTTTCTTCCTCTTTCCCCTTTACCTCTTTCTTTTCCCTTCTTCACTCAGTCTTCTCTTTCATCTCTCTGTTTCTGCCTCCCATTTTCTCTTCTTTTTTCCTCTCCTTTTCTCTTTCTCTTTTTGTCTTTGTCTCTTGTTGTTATTCTTCCTCTCTTTCTTTTTTACCTTTTCCCCTCTCCCATTCTCTCCTTTTTATCTCTTTCCCTCTTCTCTTTCTCTTTCTGTCTTTATCTCTTGTTGTTACGTTCCCTCTCTTTCCTTGATGTGTTTCCTCCCTCCCATCTGTGTCTGTCTCTTTCTCTGACACTTGCTTCTTGTTGTCTGCCTCCCATCTCTCTCCGCTCCCCTTTTTCCTCTCCCCTACCATCCCCTTCTTCTCAATGCCTATCGCTGTACTTGCCTTTCCTCTCCTGTATATATTTCTATAAAATATGTAACAACAAAGAGACACAATATCACAGCATCTGTTGTTGGGTAGAGTCCTGGGCAACTAGTTTCTGTTCTCTTGTAGTTCCCTAATCTCTGAGGATCTCATTTATTTGCTATTACATTCTACAGCAGTGATAAGGAAAGTGATAAATTGGAGGGCATGCATTCCTTTGGGGAGATATTCCAGGGTACCTACCTACTTGTAAATTGGAGGGCATGCATTCCTTTGGGGAGATGTTCCAGGGTACCTACCTACTTGTACTTTCCCTGTGCTTGGTTGGCTCGGCATCTTTCTGGAAGGACAAATAGATGAATGTAACAACAGTGCTACTTGCCGCTCCTATGGCTTTGTAAGGCATACACCAATACACAGGAGGGCTGCAAGATAGGTCCTTCGATCAGCTTTTCTAAGTAAAGTGACTTTAAAAGGGCTAACAGTCTTAGTTTAATTAAACATACATATATCATTCACTTAGTTCAGGGGCAAAACTCAGCACCCTGAACTTCAGAGCAAATACAAACAGAAATTACAAGCAGAAATTATATAAACAGAGCAAAATAACACAAATCAACAGACAGGCTTCTAGCCATCTGACAAGACATTACATACATAGTTACCAGAGAGAGAGAGATGCACCAACATCTGGGTTTTTCAAAGCCAGGGGAGCTCCTTAAGGGATACTCAGAGTCTCATCTGGTCACTTTTCCAGTGAGTGAGCCCCAGGCAAAATGCTAACCTCAGAGTATATATACCTTTTTTCAGGGCCTGAGGGCTTCACACCTCTCATGACCTAATTAGCAAAAGGATGTTGGCCTTCCAACAAACAAAGGTAAGACTCAATCAAAGGCACTTGATTGTCTTAGTGCTGAGAAGCACTCCAAAAGAAAAAACAGTAAAAAGTCCCACTTTGCTTGCCCTTTCAATGAACTTCCTGCAATGATAATTGACAACACTTTAGTGAGAAATCACAGAGGAGGAAGGTCAATATCTTCTAGAGAGGAAAGGTGGAGCTGAGCTCCTAGTCTATTGGGCTAGTTTCTCTGCTGATAGGCTTACTTTCTAGGGCCCTTGTTTTAGCATCTGCAGGAAGAAGGCTTCCATGACTGGTTTGGTCAGAAATTGGCTTAGCCCTGTTTTCTGGGAGGGTCCTTGATTTAAACAGAGGCTCTGCATTCGAATCCTATCCTCACACTTGAGTATTGCAGCCCTAGGGTTTAGTGCAGTGTCTTACATGAAGTGAGAGACTCATACGTGAAGGACTGAATCAGAGTTCTAACTCAGCATTCCACCCCTCATCTCTGTGCCTTTTGCACACACTTTGCTTGGCATGCACACCCTCCCCCACTGCCACTGCAGTGACCATGAGGTCTAATGGATAAGTGGGATGACTCTGGATCAGAAGACTGAGACTTTGAATCCCTATGTGATTTCTTTTCTCCAAAGCCTGCCTTCTCCTTTGAGAGTGAATAGGGCTTAGGAAGACCTGAGTTCAAATGCAGCCTCGGACACTTTTTACTGTGTGACTCTCAGTGGGTAAGTCACTTATCTTTCCTGAGTCTCAGTTTTCTAATCTGTAAAGTGAAGGAGTTAGACTCCATGACTTCCAAGGCCCTTCTAGCACTAAATCTATGACACTATGACCTCTTAGAATGCCCAGGATCCTTTTAAGACTCAACCCTTGGGCTGTCTCCTGTAGGGTCTACCATGCTCTCTATAATATCCCAGACAGACAAGCATCCAACCTCTGCTTGAAGACCTTTGCTAAGAGAGAGCCCACTAACTTCACTTTTAGACATCTCTAAGTTTCAAATCTACCTCTTTGAAACTTCTACTGCATTGCTGCTAGTTCTCCCAACAGGGACCAAACAGGATTTCAGAATGTCCCATTCTTCTTTCATTTACCTATCTGAGATGGGCAGTTAGGTGATGCATTGGGTGGAGGGTTGCACCTGGAGTCAGGAAGATCCACATTCAAATCCAGCCTCAGATAATCAGTAGTTGTTCAATCCTAGGCAAGTCACTTAGCCTCTATTTGCCTCAGTTTCTTCAACTGTAAAAGGGGATAATAGTAGTACTTACTCCTGGGTAGGTTGTTGTGAGGATCAAATGGCATAATATTTGTAAAATGCATAGCGCAAGGCTTGGTACACAGCAAGCACTATGTAAATGTTAGTCATTATTGCTTTTCCAAATATCTCTACAAAAACTTGGAAGACAGCCATTCTGTCCCCAGGAACTGGGACAGAGCTAAATGTTAGAGGATGGGCAGAGTATGAACAGGTAAAAAGAAGAGGAGAAGAAAAGAGCATTCTGGGAAGATGGACCAGAATGAGCAATTGTGGGAAGGAATCTGGCTCATTGGAAAGGAGCAGTTCGTCTGGAGGGGATAATGTGTGCATTAGTATATATTTGGATAAGTAGGGTGGGACTTCTCTTGGAATCATAGAGCCTTAGGGATAATCTAGTCCTGCCTCTTCATTCTGTGGATGGGGGAACTGAGGCTTAGAGATAGTGACTTGCCCAAGGTTAAAAAATGAATTAGAAACAGAGCTAGGTCTAGAGCCCCCATGTCCTGCCTGTTCCTGAGTGTATTCTAGCCTGATACCACCCTCTTCCAAGTTCACCAGATTATACCTTTCTCTTTATAAATGTAGGGGCTGGTGCTGGTGGAGCACAGTTTGCTCTTCTAAGCTCCTTAACTGGCTTAAGATGTTTCTTTGGGCTGAGGCAGGGGTGGAGGGAGTGGCAACAGCCCAGTAATTTTCCTTTTGGGTTTAAGCGCAACATCTACATCACTAGTGGACACCATCATCCAAATAGATCTTTTTCCATTGCTTGCATTTTTACAAGTGAAATCGTTTCTCTGCTCTGACTGAGTATTCCCCTGTGTACCTGCCCCACTTCTTGGCTATGGTATCAGCTCAAGTTCATGAACGGAATAGGAAAGATTTCCCACCCCAGAAACCAAGTTTATAGGAAAGAGGCCTTACACTTATTCAGGTTGGCCCAAGAGGACAGAAATAGGAACGGTGGGTAGAAGTTACAACCAGGCAGATTTTGAGAAAGAACTCGACGACAACAATAATAATAGCTATCATTTATGTAGTGTTTAAAGGTTTGCAGAAGGACTTTTCGTGAGTTACCTTATAGGATCCCCACAACAAACCTGGGAGGTAGTGCTATTATTATCCCCACTTTACAGGTGAGGAAACTGAGGTTAACATGATGAAGTGATTTGCCTAGGTTCACACAGCTAGGCAGAATTCAAACTCAGGTCTTCTTTTCTCCCATTTCATAGTATTTTATTTTTTCCAATTATATCTAAAGACAGTTTTCAACATGAACTTTTATAAGATTTTGAGTTCAAAATTTTTTCTCCCTCCCTCCCTCCCCTCCCCTCTCCCCAAGGCAGCAAGCAATCAGATACAGGTGATACACATACAATCGCATTAAACATATTTCCACATTAGTCATGTTGTGAAAGAAGAATCAGAATAAAAGGGGAAAATCAAAAGAAAGAAAAACCAACAAAAAAGTGAAAATAGTCTGCTTCGATCTGCATTCAGACTCCATAGTTCTCTCTCTGGATGCGGATGGCATTTTCCATCATGAATCTTTTGGAATTGTCTTAGATCACTGTGTTGCTGAGAAGAACTAAGTCTATCAGAGTCGATCATCTCACAATGTTGCTGTTGCTGTATACAACGTTCTTCTTGTTCTGCTCACTTCACTCAGCATCAAACTTGGGTCTCCTTGACTCCATGCCCATGGAGTCTCTATCCACTTTGACATGCAGCTACTCTACTACTTCCTAACTGTGTGACTGTGATCCTTTCTCTGGTCCTCAATTTCTTTGGCATAAAGAAGAGTTGGACTAGATGGTCTCTAAGGGTCCTTTTAACTCTAAGTTCTATCCCTTATCCTGTAGACGATCAGCACCTAGAGGGCAGGGGTTGCTCCTCTTTGCCTTTCTAGCTGTATTTCTTGAATCTGTGACAGTAAGCACTTAATAAATGTCTCCTGAATTGGATTGAACATATAATTGGAACTTGTTTGAAAAATGATGAGCTCTTTGTCACTGGATGTGATCAAGCAGAGAATGAATGGTCCCCATAAGTGTCAGCTAGGAGGCGCCATAGACTGCAGAGCACTGGGCTTGGAATCAGGAATACTCATCATCCTGAGTTCAAATCCACCCTCAGACACTGTATGTAACCTTGGGCAAGTCACTTAACGCCGTTTGCCTCAGTTTCCTCTTCTGTAAAATGAGCTGGAGAAGGAAATGACACTGGAGCAGTCTCTGCCAAGAAAACCCCAAATAGGGTCATGTGATTGAATAATAACAAATCAGCAATGGGGTGTTGAGTTCACCACATCACAAAATATCAGAGTCCCTAAGGGCTCATTTATCTAGTCCAACATATATTTGTAGAAATACTATCTACAAGATACTTGACGAGCCACTGCTTAAAGGCTACTAACTGTTCTAGAAGACCTCCAGTGAGGGGTATGTGTTGAACTAGATAAATGTCTAGAACCCTTTTGGATTTCTGTGGGGGGAGGGAGGGAAGACCACTGGAGGTAGAGTGTCCATTTTATTCAATGTCATTCCTATCCAATCCAACTCGGTCCAATCCAATTCAACCTGATCCAATTAGCATCTATTAAATACCTACTATGGTCAAGGTTTGGATGAAAACAAAGATGAAAAGTAGTCTCTGCCCTCAAGGAACTCCCATTCTACTGAAGAGATACAGTGTGGAACAGAGAAGCATATACAGGATAATTTAAGGAGAAGGGAGAGAATTCCGACAACCAGAGGTTCCTGGGAAGAGCTTCCTGTAGTAGGAGATGGAACATGATTTGAGTCTTGACAGAAACTGGGAATCCTAAGGGGTAGAGGTAGAGAGGGATTACATTTCCTGAGTGGGGGATGGTCTATGCAAGGGCAATGGGGCTAGAGATGGAATGTTATACATTAGGAACAGAAGATGGAACAAGACCAGAATATAGGGTGTGTAAAGGGGAGTATATAATGTGAAATCAGCCTGGAAAGATAGGTTGGAGCCATATTATAAGGGCTTTAAATGCTTTTGTATTTTACCCTAGAGGCAACGAGGACCCCTGAAAGGTTGTTGAGCAGAAGAGTGCCAAGGTTAGCTTTATACCAGATCTTCATTTCTGGACAGTTTTAATTATTAGGAGATTCTCCCTGCCCTTAAATCAAGCCTAAGTCTTCACCCCTGTGTTTTAACAACCCAGCTAGCAGCTTCAATGGGGGCGTAAGATCCCTCCCCCCGCTGCCGGGACCCAGGAGGCTGCCGGGACCCAGGAAGCTGCCGGGAAAGCACAGGTTCTTTTTATCTGCTTAAACAAGGAAAGCACGGTGAAGGGGTTGATCAGCTTACTTTAATCCAGCATTCAGTTACCATTCAGTTAGTTCAGGGGAGCATACAGACAAGCATCAAGAGACAGACCAAATACAGATTCATTGACTTACTCCAGGGGAAAAAACCAGCACCCTGAGGTTCAAAACATTTATTTAGTTTGGGGGAAAAACAAACCAGCACCCCGAACCTCAAAACCAAAATACAAGCAAATTACAAATATTAACAGACAGACCCAATACAATTCATAGTTACCAACATCTGGGCTCGGCCGGAGAGCAAGGGCTGGCCCAGAGTCACGCTCCCTGCTTGCTCCCACACCAACCGGAAAAGGAAAGAGAGAGTTTCAAGCTGTCCTCTCCCCTCTTATAGGGTTTTTGACATCATCAAGCGCCGCCTGAATGACCAGGGCAGATTGGTTCTTGACTTGGCCCCTCCCCCTAGCGTAGACCAGGTTCTGGAGCTAACACCTCCCCTCAGCCAGCCCCATGACTCATCACACAGGAAGTTGTCTGCTTCCTGGCATGCTCTTTGGGCTTCCTGCCCCAGAAGAGCAAGCCACAGTGTCCAGAGGCTCAATGAGGTAAGCTGAGTCATTCAAAGAAAACAAAGGCCATTCTGGTTACACTCTACCCCTCACAATGTTCTAGGATACACAATCCAATCATAATTTAAATTAAATTATATATCCTAGAACATTGTGATCCAATTACGCAGGAAACTAAAACATATCATTCACAGTGAAGCAAATCATTCAGTGACATTCCCAAACATTGGTTTACGATTCAAATGTGATCCACCCCTAGATCCCAGCAAGTTAATCTCTTCAATCAATCATCCCCAAAATAATTATTAATAATTCAAATGTCCACCCCTAGATCTTTGTATCCATTACATAGGATCAATAACATCATAACAATAAAACAGTATAGCAAAGATAACACAAAATAAGTACTCAGAACACTATCATCATCCCCCCCCCCAAACAATTGGGGCTCAAAATCTTGGGGTAAGGGGTGAAGGTCTCATTTTCCATAGCTTCTTCATGCTGAAATTGGACGTAGAGCTGTGCCTGCCCCAAAGAGTCCCATTCCAGAGGTCAGTTCTTTCAGCGAGAGGGCAGGAATTCCAAGAACGCTACGTGTTTAGGCAGTCACCGGAAAGTGCAGGGTACTTAAGCCTAAAGGAGACAGAACTAGTAACAAAATTAACCAAAACAAAGAACAAAAAGAGTAGGCAAGTATGGGCTATTATCCTTTAAATAGAATCATCTCAAAGAACAAAAAAAGTAGGCAAGTATGGGCTATTATCCTTCAAACAAAATCATCTCCAGTTTGGTTGATTTCAGTTATGCAAAGATCCAATATCAGAAGCCAAACTCAGGTGGGAAATGTTTCTTTTCAAAAAGGAACATGCTGAGGAAGCCAAGAAGATCCCACCCTAGATGGAGACTAGGATTGTCCTCCCAGCCTTTCCCCAGATGTACAAGCTTTCCTCTGTTAACCACATGAGGCCACCTTCTCTCCGAGTATGACTTCATCTGGCTTCCATTTTACCCATACCTTAGCTCCCAACTTTATTCTATCAATGGAGCAAGACCCTTTTGCTCCTGTTTCAAAACTCCACGTACAATATAATCTCAGGACATTGGCCCTTTCAGCACAGTCCTCCGGGGCCAGGTTTATCAGCTTAAGCCCTGGGAGGAAGGGATTATCTCCTGCTCTGGGCCCCTGGGAAACCTCACCCAGCATTTCCACCCACCTGTTTTCCTTCAGGCCTTCCTTGCTCCTAAGGCTCCAAAGTACCCGCCTGTTTTCTGTGCTCCTGAGGCTCCACAGAATCATAGCCACCTCAAGTACAAAGAGCAGTCCAAAAACAGGGAAACATTCAACCAACCCAGAACCCCAAAACGCCATGCTCTCTTGTTAAAGCCAGATCCTGCCGACTACGCCATATGTTTTAACAACCCAGCTAGCAGCTTCAATGGGGGCGTAAGATCCCTCCCCCGCTGCCGGACCCAGGAGGCTGCCGGGACCCAGGAGGCTGCCGGGAAAGCACAGGTTCTTTTTATCTGCTTAAACAAGGAAAGCATGGTGAAGGGGTTGATCAGCTTACTTTAATCCAGCATTCAGTTAGCATACAGACAACAATCATTTAGTTCAGGGGAAAACGCCAGCATTCAGTTAGCATTCAGTTAGTTCAGGGGAGCATACAGACAAGCATCAAGAGACAGACCAAATACAGATTCATTGACTTACTTCAGGGGAAAAAACCAGCACCCTGAGGTTCAAAACACCCTGTAACTTCTACCTATTGTTCCAAGTTCTGCCTCCTTCAGTCAAGCAGAACAAGTTATAGAACCATAGCATCACAGGTCACAGGAGCATAATTCTAGATGTTACCATTCTAGAACAATAATTAAAGAAATTTCTAGAATTTAATCTAATTCTAGAATTTTGTAATTCTAGAAATTATGAAAGGAACCATAGAGGCCATTTTGTCTAACCGTTCCCTTTTGAGAGAGCTATTGATTCTCTTCCAGGGCAGCTAGATGGCCCTGGAGTCAGGAAGACTCATCTTCCTGCATTCAAATCAGGCCTCAGAAAGTTAGTAGCTGTGTGACCCTAGGCAAGTCACTTAACCCTGATTGCCTCAGTTTCCTTATCTGTAAAATGAGCTGGAAAAAGAAATGACAAACAACGCCAGTATCTGTGCAAAGAAAACCCCCAAATGAGTTAGGAAGAGTCAGACACGACTGAAAAAATGACAGAACTGAAACCATTCTTCTCTAAGATGATAGACCTAGACACACCTTTCAGGTCTGAGACTCTGTCCTCCTGTAAGTATGTATCCTCTGATAACATCTTCATGGAGAAAACATTTTACTCTCCCAACCCCAGTAATGTTTAACTCTTGTATTGAACATGGTTTGAGTGTGATCCAGCCCATGGAAGGAAAGCGCTGACCCCATCTCCCACAGCCTCAGACCTTTAACTTCCAAATGTCTCATTGTGGGCTCATCTCAATCTGCCAGCTAATTATGGGTGAGAGCTTTTCCCCAGCTTTTCTGTGTCTCTAGCATTGATTCCTGGGGCCTGGTGGATTTATTCCTCCCCATTCTTCACTTGATGATCTATTAAAATAGACAGGCAGATAAACCATGATAAAAAACAATTACATTGGAGTTAAGTTGTTGTTCTAATCTCTGCTTTTTCCATGGTGTTGGAAGTCTGATTACCCTACAGGGGTGGGACTTTTCCCCCCCTTTAATACAATTTATGCCTTAATTAAATTAGAAGGCGTATTGTAATAAGAGTATTGGGGAAGGAAAAATGTATCACCAGGGAAGGAAAATAATCTGTGGGCAGCTCTCGCTCACAGCAGGGTCCTGGAAGAAATGAAAACCAAAGCAAAAAAGCAGCATTAGAAAGAGCACCCTGCTGGGATGGCAGCTGAAAATTAAGCCTAATCAACAGCCCACCACTCTCTATTCCCTTGTGGAAATCTGTGTTTGAATGGATTTGAATGGAGCCAGTGACAGGCTTGGACGCCATCATTCCATCTCAGAGTCCTATGGCGGCTTTGGTCTGTGAATGGATGTTCCCGTCTGTTAAGCAGGGCTCATGTCAGCATTGCAGGTAGAATGGATGGATGGAATCTTCAGAGCTGTGACTTAGGAGGCAGGAGATCTGGTCTCTCTGGCTAATTTTTGCAGGGGCGATCTTGGAAAGGTTACTTGCTTCTCTGCCTCAGATTAATCACCTACAGAATGGGGTAAAAAGGCAAATAGGATTAGCACAGAATCATGGGATCATGGAAGGTCTCAGCTGGAAGAATCATAGGAAAAAAGGAAATAGAATTTTAGAGCCAGAAGGGGCCTCAGAAACCATCTAGTCTGACCACCCCCATTTTAAAGATTAGGAAACTGAGGCCCAGGGAAGTTTGTAGGATTAGATAAGGATCATAGATCAGAAGCCTTTTAGTCCAGCCTCCTTCATTTTACAGATGGGGAAACTGAGGGCCAGGGGGGTTCAAAGGATCATAGTTCTAGAATGGAACAGGATAAATTGGAGATAATTTTAGATGGGAGACATGAACATTAAGAGGGGATCAGGAAAGGCTTCTTGCAGAAGATGGGATTTTAGTTGGGATCTGAAGGAAATCAGGGAAGCCAGGAGATGGAGATAAAGAGGTAAAGCCTTGCAAGCATGGAGGACAGCCAGTGTAACTGGACTGATGGAGTGTCATGAGTGAGGAACCAGGAGATCATTACAGACCATGAAAGTGCCACTGGATTGCAGTGCATATGGAGAGGAGTAAGGGTTTGAGAATTCTGAATACCAGGTTACAACTACTACTACTGCTACTACCACCACCACTACCACCATTTAATAGCTTAAAACTTCCCTAAGACTTTTGGGACAGCCTCTATGGTCCTTTAAAGTTAGCAAAGTACTTTACAAATATCTCATTTAGTCATCATAACAACCTTGTGAGGTAGGTGCTATTATTATCCACAATTTACAAAGGGCAAACAGAGGTAGAAAGAGATTAAATTGCCCAGGGTCACACAGCTACTAAGTCTCTGGGGCAGGATTTATACTAAGGTCTTCCTGATTTCAGGCCCAGTGTTCTATTCATTATACCACTCAGCTGCCTCCAAGCATACTTAGAGGCTTTGGCTACTGCCAATAATGCAGTTTTGGTGCCCAGGGTCTGATGGTCTGATGCCTGGGCATGCACCAAACCCCCTGTGGCACCCTGGGTCTCCTCTAACACTACCAGTCCAGTGTTGCTAGACTTTTGTCTTTAACTCTCAGTGCATTCCAACACAGCTGTGAACACATCTGGCCCCCTTGGGTCCCACAGGTTTCTATATTAGGAGGAAGATGTTGTTTTATGGAGTATTTCCCAGGGCTCAGATGTGGAAGAAATCTTTCCTCCAATTGGCCTGCTTTGTTTTGAGTATTTTCTCAGCTGGCCTGTACTTTGAGGCTTTGGATGTCTTTTCTCCAGCAGGCCTCTGGGACCCTCGGTGAATCAATCACTTTCTTTGAGGGCCCGAATTACAGCCTGCCTCTCCTACATTTGCTCTTTGGGTCCTTTCCATGGTGCTACTTAATGCTGAGAGGCTAAACTTTTCCTTGTCTCCCTTTAGGCTACAGTTGGCTCTCTACCTGCTTCCTGGCTTCCCAGGTGTCTTGGATGGAGCTTGGTCTTGTCTTTCTGGAAGGGAGATTTTTCCTTTTTCTTGCCTAAAGAAAGGGACCGCCAGGAACCCTTCATGCAGAACTTAGCCCAAGATAAGTGAAGCATTTTCTCCAGCTGGGAGGTTTAGTTAGCCTGGGGAAGGCCAGCTGGAGGCTGGAGATCCTGTCCGGAAGGTTTCAGCCTATATCCTGTATCTGCTTCCGCTGGTGCACCTATGTCCTCCTTAATTTGATAGCCGTTAAGGTGTGACTCTGGGGGGTGCAGTGGAAATCAGTTCAAAGTTGTGGGATGGGCTCCAAGTGATATCATTGCCTCCCTACAGAGGCAAATGTGTGTGTGTATGTGTGTGTGTGTGAATGATTATGTATGCTAGGTACTTGAATCAACTGATCCCTTCCCCTGGGAAGGTGGGAATGGAACTAGCAGAGAAAGAAGTAAGGTGTAAAAGATGGGTGTGTGATATCATTGGAAAGTCAGGGAAAGGTGAAGTGGGTAGCATTGGTCATGGGAGTTAGGTAGTCCTGGGTTTAAGTCTTGAATCTGACATTGGCTGTTTGACCATAGACAAGTCGCTTAACCTCTGAGTCTTGGTTTCCCCTTCTGTAAAATGGAGATGATTATATCCTCAGCTCACTGGGTTGTCGTGAGGCTTAAATGAGATAATCTGTATAAAGGGCCTTACAAACTTTAAAGTGATTTAAAGGTGTGAGCGACCACAGTTCCTGGCTCACAAGCCTGCCTGGTGGGGACCAGCACAGGGTTTGTATAGTGATGCCCCAGTGGGTCAAATTCCGGTCTAATTCTGCCCCTGTAATCACTGGCAGGCTAGAGTCGAATGATTAATTCAGAGCTTCAGGGGCTGTTTAGCCCAACCATTTCATTTTATAGATAAGGAAGCAGGAGGAGGGGGGGCAGTTAGGTTAAATAATGTGCTTAAGTTTACCTTGGTAGAAAGTGGAAGAGCTGGGATTTGAACCCATCTTTTCTAGGAGTCAGCTAGATTGTACAATGGATAATAGGTTTGGTCTTGGAGTCAGGAAGACCTAGATTCAAATCTTGCCTCAGACATGTCCTAGCTGTATGATCTGGGGCAAGTCACTTTACCTCCGTCTGCCTTAGTTTCATTAACTATAAAATAAGGATAATAATAGGACCTTCCTTGCAGCGTTGTTGTGATGATCAAATGATGATATTTATAAAGTGCTTAACACAGTGAAGTGGCACATAGTAGGTGCTTTATAAATGCTTGCTTTCTCCCCCTCTCTCCATGCCCCTTCTGACTCCAAATAGCAGCCAGGTGGTGAGGGGTGTGAAAGCCAGGTCATTTAAGTGTCGGTTACAGGAACTGAGGATGTTTAGCTTGGAGGAAGAAAAGACTTGGGGGGCAGAGAACGTGACAGTATTCTTCAAATATTTGAAGGGCTGTCATGGGAAAAAGGAATTCCACTTGTCTGGCTTAGCCCCAGAGGACAGAAATAGGAGCAATTAATCAATGATTACTTGCTGCGTGCCAGGCATTGAGGATATAGAGATAATATGGAAGCAGGCCCTGCCCTCAAGGAACTTATATTCCATTGGGAAGACTGGATGTTCACATATTTTTGTTGTTGTTCACTTATTTCATTTCTATGAAGTCTTTGTAGCCCCATTTGGGGTTTTCTTGGCAGAGATACTATAGGGGTTTGCTATTTCCTTCTCTAGCTCATCTTACAGGGGAGGAAACTGAGGCAAACAGGGTTAAGTGAATTACCCGGGGCAGGGGATGGGCTGGAAGCAGGTCTGATGTTTGGGGGACCCTGTTTCTCCCAAATTTCTTGGGCTCAGAGTCCTGGACCAGCTCCATAATGGTCTGAGAGGAGACTGTGACCAAGTTGGTGGTGATTTCGACTTGCCTAGAACATGCTGCTTCCTGTCTGTCCCTCAGTCTTCCCCAGTGCTTGTCATGAATGGGAATAATAATAGACACTTTATGTAAAACACTTTACACTTTATGATTTGATCCTCATAACAACTCTATGAGGCAAACATTATTATCCTTATTTTACAAATGAGGAAACTGTGGTTCAGTGAAGGGGCTTATGGCTAACAATCAATCAATCATTCAACAAACGTTTAGTGCTTTGTTGTCATTCAGCTGTTTTTCGATCGTGTCTGACTGACCCCATTTGGGATTCTCTTGGCAAAGATACTGGAGTGGTTTGCCATTTCCTTCTCTGGCTCATTTTACAGAAGTGGAAACTAAGGCAAACAGGGTTAGGTGACTTGCCCAGGGTCACACAACTAGTAAATGTCTGAGGTCAGATTTGAACTCAGGAAGATGAATCCTCCTGACTCCAGGGCTGGAATGCTATTCACTGCACCACCCAGTGCTTACTGCATACCAAATAGTCCCTACCCTCATGGGGCCTATAGTCTCCATATCTCCATATCCAGTGTCCACACTACCTCTCAATCAGTAACCTTGTTTAGATGACTTTTCCAGACCACAGGATAAGGCCCCAGATCCATTGAAAACAACACATTTCCCCTACTTTTCCCATTAGCTTGGCGTGATTGATCCAAGTACAGTTTGAAGAACAAGGGTCTCTAGAGTCAGATGACCCGGGTCTGAATCTTGTCTCTGATGCTTACTACCTGTGTGACTTTGGGCAGGTTAATTAACTTCTCTAGGCCTCAGTTTTCTGGGAAGATTGGGCATGATCATTTCCAGGGCCTACAGATCTGTGACCCTAGGACCTTCATCAGCATCATCTGGCCCTTTGTGATGGTTTCTAGAGAGATTTCCAAGCCTGAACCTGAGTTACTCTGAGCAGGCCTTGTTTGTGGGGCGCCCGTTTCTGAGCCTCAGGGTTTCATTGCAATGATTGGCTTTCCTGGAATTGTGGAGCTGTTAAGGAGGCCTAACCTTCTTCAGTTGCCGAGTGAGTGTTGTGGATGATTTGCTGTCAGATCAAGCATGGTAGAGGTCATATTTGCCTGCTCACCTTTGCAGAAATATGATAATGGATTGGAGGTCTTGGCTTTATCAATAGGTACCACATAATACTCCAGCAAATGAAGCCAACACTGGCCTCGTGTGCTTTTTGCATCATCAGTCTCGCAAGTACCAAGACCCTCTGGGTGCGGATATAGCAGGGAAGCTAGACGGTCATTACCCCCTCACTAACACTCAGCTTCTCAGGGACTGTCTTTTAGTAATGGACTCCCACGCTCTTCTTCCTCTGCCTCCTTTTGAGAAAGAGGCAGTGAGTCAGTGGGTGGAGTGCTGGCCTCCCAGCTAGGAAGATCTGTGTTCTCTGAGTACCACTTCTGACACATACTGTGTGGTGCTGGACAAGTCATTTAAGGTCTCAGTATTCTAAGACTACAAGTTGCAGAGAAAATGCCAGTCTGCACTGAGGAGTGTCTTTATCTGGGACTTCCCTGTGCTAGTGAAATCATAAGACCGATCTCCTTGGGGAGAAGGGGTCTGTGGATAACATATTGGGCCTGGAGTCAGGAGGACTCACCTTCATGAGTTCAAATCTGGCCTTAGATACTTACTAGCAAGTCAGTGTGACCCTGGGCAAGTGACTTAATCCTGTTTGCCTCAGTTTCCTCATTTGTAAAATGAGCCGGAAAAGGAAATGGCAAACCACTCCAGTATCTCTGCCAAGAAAACCCCAAATGGGCTCACCAAATGGGATGACTGAACAGCAACAACAACACAACAAAGGGAAGAGTGCTGGCTGGCTTTGGAGTCAGAGGACCTGGGTTCAAATTCTTTCTCTACCACTTGGGATGTGTATGAACATGGGCGAGTCGTGAAAACCTCTCCAGACCTCAGTGTCCTCATCTTTAAAATGAGAAGAGGTCTGGACTCGGCCTCTGAGGTCCCCTTTCCAGAAATCCAGCAGTCTTTTATTAAGCCTAGTCTATAAGGAAAGCAACTGGAAGGGATCTCTGAGACCACCAAGACCAACCTCCATTTTCGAAGTGATGAAAAAGAGGTTAAAGGATTTTGCCCAGGGCTAAACAGCTTGTAAGTGCTAGAAGCAGGATTGGAACGCAGGTCTTCCCAACTTAATCTACTGCTTATGATCCCAAGGCTTATTTTGCTTGGCACCAGAGGGCAGAACTAGAAGCAATGGGTGGAGGTGGGGGAGCTACAGAGAGCAAGATTCCAGGTAGACCTTTAAGATGACTTTCCTGCCAACCAGAGCTATCCAAAAAGTGAATGGCTGTCTTGGAAAGTAGCAAACCCTCCCTAGAGATTTTTGAGCAGTGGCTGGATGGCCACTTGTCAGGGCTATTATAGAATAGATTCATGCCTACGGTCACATAGCTACCACGTTCCAGAGCCTGGATCTCCTGATTCTAAGACATGTGCTCTTTCTATATGCTGTCCTAGGCACAGAATTCAGCTATGGAGACAGACAGCATTAAAAGAAATTCTTATTCTGCCTGTATTCCTCTGTCTCCAGCCTGTTCTCCACTCAAGATCATTTTCCTAGCTACTGACAAACCCATATTCTCACTCTTTCTGTGTTCACTGTCTTCACTATTTACAAAAGAAGCTAGTTTTGGGAAGGTGGAGCCAAGTTGTTCCCTAGCTGACAAATGCTCAAAGGATATGAACAGGCAGTTTTAGGATGAAGAAATCAAAGCTATCTCTAGTCATATGGAAAAATGCTCTGATTAGAGAAATGGGAATTAAAACAACTCCTAGGTAAGTCCTCACACCTATCAGATTGGCTAATGTGACAGAAAAGGAAAATGCCAAATGTTGAAGAGGATGTGGGAAAATTGGGACATGAATCCACTGTTAGCAGAATTGTAAAACGCCAAATGTTAAAGAGGATGTGGGAAAATTGGGACACGAATCCACTGTTGGCGGAGTTGTAAACTGATCTAACCATTCTGGAGAGCAATTTGGAACTATGCCCAAAGAGCTATAAAACTGTTCATGCCCTTTGACCCTGCAATACACTACTAGATCTGTATCCAAAAAGATTTTTTTTAAAAGGAAAAGTATCTATGTGTACAAAAATATTCATAAGCATCTCTTTTTGTGGTGGTGAAGAATTGGAAATTGAGGGTATGCCCACTAGTTGGGGAATGGCTGAACAGGTTGTGGTATCTAAATATAATGGAATACTATTGTGCTATAAGAAATTATGAATGCTTTTAGAAAAACCTGGAAAGTCTTACATGAACTGATGCACAGTGAAGTGAGCAAAACCAGGAGAACATTATACACAGTAATAGTAATCATAGTGTACCATGATCAATTGTGAATGACTTAGCTATTCTCAGCAATACAGTGACCCAAGACAAGTCCGAAGGACTCATGATGAAAAATGCTATCTATATCCAGAGAAAGAACTGATGGAGTCTGAATGCAGATCAAAACATACTTTTTTATTTTTAACTTTCTTTATTTTTCTTGTTTTTTTTTTTGGTCTGTTTCCTTTCACAACATGTGTAATACGGGAATATGTTTTTTCATGACTGCATATGTACAACCTATATCAAATTGCTTACCTTCTCAATGAGGAGGGAGGGGAATTTGGAACTCAGACTTTTAAAAAACAAATGTAGAAATTGTTTTTACATGTAATTGGACAAAAAAATAATTGACAAAAATAGAAGCTAGCCTTCCTTTTAAGTCTAAGTCTTATTCTATTGTCTGTACTGTTATTTCAAACACAGAGTTAGTCTCTATCTGCTTCAGCTCAGCTCATCACCTCCCCCACCCCTCCTTAACATAAAAAGCTCTGTGGGACACCTGAGATCAAAGCTTAGAGACCCCAGTGACTTCTGTGAGACTTGAACAATAGGAGAGAAGATAACGGAGACAGAGTGGAGAAGCAGCAGCTTCTATTAGACCCAGAGGGCAAACCTCTCTTTACACTAAAAAAGGAATGGACCCATATGATTGAAGGGACATCAAGGTTGCACTGAACTCATTGTTGCGTCTGACCTGTGGTTTCTCTGAGTGGGGAACACCCAGTGTGAATCCTCCTTTTATAGATGCAGAATAGCAATTCCTTATAACTCATACTCTTAGAGAGTTGCTCATATCACTAAGAGGTTAAGTTACAGTCAATTCAACAGTGCTTTTATTGAGCTTATGTTATATGTCAGGCATTGGAAATGCAAAAGAAAACAAGCAAACAAACAAAAAGTTTCTTCCCTCAGGGCCCCTGAGATCTAGGTGGTGGGATGCATGGAGTATGGAACTTCATGTTAGGCAGCCTTGAGTTCAAATCCCATTTCAGAGACTTATTTAGCTGTGTGAGC
Organism: Trichosurus vulpecula; assembly: GCF_011100635.1. Taxonomy (NCBI): domain Eukaryota; kingdom Metazoa; phylum Chordata; class Mammalia; order Diprotodontia; family Phalangeridae; genus Trichosurus; species Trichosurus vulpecula. Next base: position 47,121,364 of record NC_050573.1, on the reverse strand, counting down.
TGGGCAAGTTTCTTTTGGCCTCAGTTTCCCCATATGTAAAATTGGGGTTATCCCCCATTGGGGCATTATTGGAGGTTATCCCCCATAATAGCACCTATCTCTCAAAGTTATAACATGAAATAATACTGTTAAGTTCTTTGCAATCTTTTAAGTGCTATAGAAATTTTAATGCTCATCGGCTATTATTATGTTCTAAAGGGTGTGTATGGGGAGCAATTTATAAGCAGGTAAGTCGATACAAAGTGCTTTGGAAGAGGGTGAGGGTACTGGCAACTGGGGGAAGGGGGAATAAAGAAAGGCTTCTTGTAGGAGGTGGCCCATGAAGGAACTTTGTTATCCACAGTTAGACAAAAAGCATGGGTTGAGGGTGGGGCTTGAGCTTGAGTCTCCTGAAGATTTAGCTAGATTCTGCACTTTTCCAACAACAACAGCTGGCATTTATATTGTATGGATAATGTATCTCTATCTATCATCTCATTTATAGAATACATATAGTGTGCATTATCTCACTGGATCCTCACTGGATTCATATGACCACTTCCTTTTTCAGGGCCCCAGGCTTCTCATCTATAAAATGAGCTCTGAGTCCTCTTCTGGCTCTACAGCCAGAGGTAGCAGGGTGGCTCAGTGGATAATCTATTAGACCTAAAGTCAGGCAGCTCTGAGTTCAAACATGGCTTCAGACACTTGCTAGCTGTGTGATCTTGGCAAAGTCACTTCATTTCTGTCTGCCTCAGTTTCCTCAGCTGTAAAAATGAGGATAATAACAACACCTTCCTTCCAAGGTTGTTGTAAGGATCAAATGAGATAATACTTTTAAGCATCTTATTACTCTCTGCCTGGGCTAGCTTTCAACAGTGAGGTTTAGTAGAAAGGAGTCTAGACTTAGACTAAGAAGAAAGCTGGGTTCAAGTCTTGCCTCTGGTACTAACCAGCTATGTTGGGGAATAAGCATTTATATAGCACCTACTATATGCCCCTATTCTAAGCACTTTATAAATGCGATCTCATTTGATCCTCCTGCCTCTAAGCTCAATTTTCTGGCTACTGTATCACCTAGCTGCCTCCAAGTCCAAACCCCTCAGAGCGTTAGTTTCCTCAACAGAAAAATGGAGATATTTAAAGCAGAGAAAAGGTGGAGCCAAGATGGTGGGGAAAAGGCAGTGATGCACCCGAGCTTTCCTCAAACCCCTCTGAACACCTTTAAATAATGCCATAAAATAATTCCTGGGGCAGCAGAACCCACAGAAGAAGGGGGTGAAATAATTTTCCAGCCCAAGACAACTTAGAAGGTTGGCAGGAAAGGTCCATCACACCTGGGTAAGAATGGAACACAGTCCAGCACAGGCCATGCCAGTGTTCCAGCAAACCAGGAGTAGGCCTTGGGGGCCACTGAATCAGCAGTGGCTGCTTCTGGAGTTCTCAGCCCACAGACAGTAACAGAATTGAACAACTGATCAGAAGGATATTACATGGGTCTTTTTCCTAACACTGGGGGCAGGACTCTGTTGCTTTGCCCACATTCAAATCCGGGTCACAGTTCTTGGTGGCAATCCCAGGGCAAGGAGGAATGCTAGCACACCAGAACTTGTGGCAGCAGTGGTGGTGGTGGGGGGACCATCCTCACAGTTCCAGGGCAGAAAAGAGTGCTTGTGGTCACTCACAGACCAGAGCACAGATCAGGAGAAGAATAAGCACCTCTCCTTTGATCATACCACCTTGGAAGAACTGAAAATTTACAGATCCCTAGAAATATCTCTGAAAATAGCTGCACAAAACCCATGAAGCTTGGGACAGTATACTGTCCACACTGGAAACAGAGACTTACCTTAACAGAGAGCTAAAAAGTCAAGTAACTGGCTGGGAAAATGAGCAAACAATGAAAAAAATCAAACTATAGAATCTTTGGTGACAAGGAAGATCAAAACATACAACCAGAAGAAGACAACGAAGTCAAAGCTCCTACATCCAAAACCTCCAAGAAAAATGTGAATTGGTCTCAGGCCATGGAAGAGCTCAAAAAGGATTTTGAAAATCAAATAAGAGAAGTAGAGGAAAAATTGGGAAAAGAAATGAGAGTGATGCAAGAAAATCATGAAAAATGAGTCAACAGTTTGCTAAAGGAGATCCCCAAAATGCTGAAGAAAATATCACCTTAAAAATAGACTAAACCAAATGGCAAAAGAGGTCCAAAAAGCCGATGAGGCAAAAAATGCCTTAAAAAGCAGAATTGGCCAAATGGAAAAGGAGGTCCAAAAGCTCAGTGAAGAAAATAATTCCTTAAAAATTAGAATTGAACAAATGGAAGCTAATGACTTTATAAGAAATCAAGAAACAATAAAACAAAACCAAAAGAATGAAAAAAACAAGAGACAATATGAAATACCTCCCTGGAAAAATAACTGACCTGGAAAATAGATCCAGGAGAGATGATTTAAAAAATTATTGGACCACCTGAAAGCCATGATCAAAAAAGAGCCTAAAGATCATCTTCAAGAAATTATCAAGGAAAACTGCCCTGATATTTTAGAACCAGAGGGTAAAAAAAAATTGAAAGAATATAGTGATCCTCTCTTGAAAGGGATCCCAAAATGAAAACTCCCAGGAATACTATAGCCAAATTCCAGAGTTCCCAGTCAAGGAGAGAATATTGCAAATAGCCAGAAAGAAACAATTCAAGTGTCATGAAGCCACAGTCAGGATAACACAAGATTTAGCAACAATATTAAATGATCGGAGGTCTTGGAATATGATATTCCAGAAGGCAATGGGGTTAGGAATACTACCAAGAATCACCTACCCAGCAAAACTGAGTATAATCCTTCAGGGGAAAAAATGGACATTCAATGAAATTGAGAATTTTCATGCATTCTTGATGGAAAGACCAGAGCTGAATAGAAAATTAGACTTTCAAATACAAGACTCAAGAGAAGCATAAAAAGGTAAACAGGAAAGGGAAATCATGAGGGACTTAATAATGCTTAACTATTTACATTCCTACATGGGAAGATGATACTTGCAACTCACAAAAATTTTCTCATTATTAGGGCAATTAGGCGTATATATAAACAGAGGGCACAGATGTGAATTGAATATGAATGGATGATATCTAAAAAAATAAAATAAGGGGTGGGAAAGAAGAATGCATTGGAAAGAAAAGGAAAGGGAGGGGAAAGATGGGGGAGGTGGGGAGAGGGAGTGAGTGAACCTTACTCTCATCAGAATTGTCTCAAAGAGGTATTAACATACACACTCAATTGAATATAGAAATTTGTCATGCCCTATAGGAAAGTAGGAGGGGAAGTGGTTAAGAGAAGGGGGGATGATATAAAGGAGGGCAGATTGGGGGAAGTGGTAGTCAGAAGCAAAACACTTTTGAGGAGAGAATGGGTGAAAGGAGAGAAAGATTTGAATAAACAGTGGGGGAATAGGAAGGAGGGAAATACATTTAGCAATTGTAACTGAAAAAATTTTGAAGCAAGTTTCTTTGATAAAGGCCTCATTTCTGAGTCAAATTTATAAAAATAGGAACCATCTCCCAATTGATGAATGATCAAGAGTTATGAAGTTTTCAGATGAAGTAATCAAAGCTATCTCTAGTCATATGAGAAGGTCCTCTAAATTGCTATTGACTAGAGGAATGCAAATTGAAACAATTCTGAGATGCTATTTCATACCTATTAGATTGGCTAATAGGACAGAAAAGGAGAATGGCAAATTTTGGAGGAGATGTGGCAGAAATGAGACATTAATGCATTGTTGGTGAAGTTGTGAACTGATTCAACCATTCTTTAGAGCAGTTTGCAATTATGCCCAATGGTCTAGAGAACCATGCATACCCTTTTACTTATTACTAGTCTGTATCCAAAAAGAGACAAAAACAAAGGGAGAAAGGACCTACATGTACAGAAATATTTATAGTAGCTCTTTTCTGGTGGTAGCTAGTTGGAAATTGGGGACATGCCCATCCACTGGGGAATGGCTGAACAAATTGTACTATGTGATTGTGATGGAATACTATTGTACTATAAAAAATGATGAGCAGGATCCTCTCAGAAAAACCTGGAAAGACTTACATGAACTGATGCAAAGTGAAATGTACTGTGTACAAAGTAACAGCGAGATTGTAAGATGATCAGCTGTGAATGACTTAGCTATACCCAGCAAGAGATCCAAGACAAGTCAGAAGGACTTATGATGAAACCATGCTATCTATCCACAGACAAAGAACTGATGGTGTCTGAATACAGACTGAAGCATACTTTTAAAAATTTCTATTTTCTTGAGTTTTTTGTTTATATTTTCTTTCATAACATGGCTAATATGGAAATATGTTTTGCATGACTACACATATATAATTTGTATTGAACTGCTTGCCTTCTCAATGAGGGTTTGAGGAGGGAGGAAGGAAGAGAACTTGGAATTCAAAGTTCTAAAAATGAATGTTAAAAATTGTTTTCAGGCTCATGATGGAAAATGCTATCCACACCCAGAGAAAGAACTATGGAGTCTCAATGCAGATTGAAGCATTCTATTTTCTTTTCTTTTCTTCCTTGTGGTTTTCCCCTTTAGTTCTGAGTCTTCTTTCGCAACATGACTAATATGGAAATATGTTTAATATGATTATACGTGTATAGCCTATTTCAGATTGCATGCTGTTTTAGGGAGGGGGGAGGAGAAGGAGGGGGGAAATTCAGAACTCAAAATCTTATAAAAGTGAATATTGAAAATTATAAATAAATGAACAAATAAAATTTAAAAATTGTTTTTACATGTAATTAGGGGAAGGTAAAATACTAAGAATTTAGTAAGATAAAAAAGAAAAGAAAAATGAAGATATTAATATCAGCTACCTTGTAGAGCTGTCATGAGGATCAACTAAGATTAAACATTTAAAGGATTATAGAAACAAAATCTATTGTTATCTCTTTTCTGCAGGTTCCTGCCTATTTGCAAGGTTGGTTGCTCCTCTGGGGGTAGGACAAAAAGTTTGTTTCTGAAACAGGGTGAGTTGGGTAGGATTGGGTGGGGGGAGTCTGAGAGCACAGGGGCTGGAGCTGACAAGGTAGGTGCATTCAGCAGCACAACAACTCAGGAAGCATTTATTAAGCACCTATGGTGTTCCAGGCTCCTATTAGAGCTAGTGTGGTATAGTCAATGGCAGACTAGTCTTGAGACCCAGAAAACCTGGGTTCAAATTCTATACCTGACACATACTACTTGTGTGACTATGGGTGAGTCACTGAAACCCTCAGTGCCATATATATACACACATATATGAGTGTGTATATATATTTATATATCTATGTCTATATATGGACCTGCTATTCTGCACCAGTGGAGAGTTTCCGTACTTGGAGGCATATGGGCATAGTGGGATGAATGCTGAACTTGGGGTCACAGAATCACCAAATTTGAAAGTTCAGGTTCTTTCTAAAGCCTCAGAGGCTCTCCAGTCCATCCTGTCCACCAAAGGAATCTCCTGGTTAGGGGCATAACACCCTCCAAGGAGTGGTTATCTAATCTCTGCCTAAAGACAAAACCTGCCTCTGATGCTTACTATCTGTATGGACTTGGACAAGCCACTGAATCTTGCTAGGCTTTAGTTTTCTCATCTCTAAAATGAGGAGAGGGAGCCGGGGTTAGACTAGACTCAGAGGTGGCTGTTGTTCTTTGTGCTCAAAGAGAACCAAGATGACATCACTGTGGTGAGGTCAAGGTACAGTGCACCTGACTGTGGCTGATTGGACCAATATGCACTTGGAAGACTCTACCACAAGTTGGGCACAAAGAGTTCATAAATGGTAAAATGGTAAGAGTGTTATCTTTTGACTCACATGAATAGATTGGATTTCAGTAAGGCAGAGCTGCACAAAGTGGTCACCTTCACTCTCTCTTCCAGATTCATGGAAGTCCAGTGGCAAGAAAAAAAAAGCCCAGACGAGACTGGCGAAGGCTTGGGATGCAGTGGATGACTCTGGTGTCTTCGAAGCCTCACCAAGCTCTAAGCTCTCCATAGCACCGGTCCAGCCACCTTCATTGCCATTGGAACAAATTGTTCTCATCTGCCTATTCTGCTGGGAGAAGTCTTATGTGCTTGGGGTAGACACTCTTCCAATTCGCTGATGTGTTTGAGACCCCCTCAGTTACCCTCAACCTGGTTTAGCCTGTCTGTCAAGATTGTTTTACTGGGGCATGGCCCCTGCGAATGCTACAGCTTCTTGGCGCCACAGGTGAGAGCTGGGTGAATCAGGTTGATACCAAAGGTGGATGGGCAGCCTTGAAAAGGGCTTGGCAGAGGTACTATTCTTCCTCTAACGCCCTGCTACCCTCCTTAGAGGTGACTTCTAGCTATAAAACAACGATCCTTCGAAATTGACCTTTAAAACTTTATAATCTGATGTGTTACCCACACTATGAAATCACGGTTGGATCTTCGACCCCTCCAACCCCAATGTGCAAGATGCAATTCTAGATGTTGTTGTTCAGTCACGATCCCACTTGGGGTTTTCCTGTCAAAGATCCTGGAGTGCTTTGCCATTTCCTTCTCCAGCTCATTTTATACATGAGGATACTGAAGCAAACAGGGTGAAGTGACTTGCCTAGGGTCACACAGCTAGTAAGTACCTGAGGTCAAATTTGAACTCAGGTCATCTTTACTCCAGGTCAGGTGTTCTATCCACTGCACCACTTCGCTGCCCCGACAATCCTAGATACTGGTAATACAAAGACAAAAACAAACTAGTCTTGGCCCTTGTGGAAAGGAATGCTATGTATAATATAGATCTAATCCAATAAGCATTTTTAAGCACCTACTATATGCAAAGACACCGTGCTTGGCACTGAGGGACAAAGACAAAAATACTCTGTAGTATAATAAAAGTATATAAAGTAAATAGAAAACAATTCAGAATGGGCAGCATTAGTAATTAGGAGGAAGGGGAGATTTTAAGTTCTGGTGGAACATCTTCCAGGTATGGAGGACAGAGCCTTGCAGAGCTGGGGGGTGGGGTTAACACTGGTTTTCTCTCTACAATCCAACTGGGGGATGCTGTGTGTCTTCATCTCAGCTGGATTCCAAGGCCTTTGCCTCATCTATCTAAGCCCAGGAGAATAACAAGCAGGTCACCCTGTAACCAGTGCAAAATCTGGAGAGGTCCTTGGGAGAACTTCATGGAAATGTTTCCCAGAGCTTTTCTGGCCCTTTCTCTTGCACTGAAAAACAAACAGGAGACTGGTTTCACTCCAGATATTTCCCCCTGGATTTTAATATGCATGAAATGTACTTTTAGGGTCAGCCATCTCTTCAATGAGACCCTTTTCTCTGGCGGGGGAGAAGATTTATTTGCTTATTTGTTTTTCCTGGGGAGAGAGGGTTCTGGGTGCTGCTTGCAGACATCCAGAGGTAGGCAGAGCATTGCATGCCCCATGGTGAGTCTTTTTGCTATTTACCATAATAAAAAAATGACAGTAATTTGTGAGAGAAGTCATTTGAGAGAGAAGGATGTCTCTCAGCTAGTGAAAAAAATAATTGTAGGCTATCTAGTCATATTGCCAGGGGCCATTTGTCTGGTCTATTTTGTACCGGGGGAAACAAAATGGGAGCTGATGTCGGGGATGGGGAGATGCTCTTATCCTGGATGAAAATGTGAGTGTCCGGGAGGCAAATGAGAGCTTCCTTTTCCATGGGAGGGAGGTGGGGCAGATTAAAGGGGATGCTCAGAGGGGACATTATGCATTAGGTGAAGAGAAGAACTCCATTGGTTCTCCATTTTGTTATTCTCTTTGTGATCCCATTTGGGGTTTTCTTGGCAAAGATCCTAGAATAGTTTGCCGTTTCCTTCTCCAGCTCATTTTATAGATGAGGAAACTAAGGCAAACAGGGTGAAGTGACTCACCCAAGGTCTTCAAGGACTTTAGGCCAAGTGCTCTATCCACTGAACCACCTAGGAATTGTCATTATTCCTAATTTACAGATGAAGAAACTGAGGACTGTATGCCCGGGGAGGGTCATATAGTCAGTAGTATCTGAGATCCTATTAACTCCAGGTCTAGCGTTTTATCTACTGCCCTACAGCTTTATACACTTACACTTTTCATAAAGCAAGCTATAGTAGAGTTGGTCAGGGTTTCCTTAGGCTTTACGGGAGAGATAAGGGAAGGGAATCTTGGAATCAGAAAAGAGCCTTGAGTTTTTCCTGGGTGAGTTATAGGGTAAGGTTTGTGTCCAGTTTTCTTTAATTAACTCTATATCCCCATCCTCCTCTTTGAACATTGAAAGATATCTTATCTGTGCCCTTAGTCATTGAATGAGTATGGCCTCAGACAAACTGAGACCTGGGGAAGACTTTAATTTAGGAAGGCCATCACCCACTGTACCCCAGTCCATAACCAGTGATCTTGACCTTTGTCCTACCCATTGGACTTTGATGACTCTGGAAGAAAGAGCGAGGCTGACTTTGCCCAGCTCTGCCCCACTTACGTCCAATTCATACACAAGTCAAGACCTCACCCCATGATGTCCTGAAGAATGAAGAATGAACAACAACATCCGTGCACCCAATATTCAGGAAAAGGCTGGTTTTGACTGTTGTTGAAGACATTGTCTACACTGGGATTCCCGTTATTCTTTGAGTCCTGTAGATTCAGGATGGATGATTACATTTCAGAAACAGCATGGTATAGTGGATTTAAGGTTGGCCTCAAAGTCAGGAAGACCTGGGTTCAAGTCCTGTTCTTAAGATATACTGGATGTATGACCCTGGGCAAGACACCTAACCTCTGGCCTTCAGTAGGTGATAATCTCCATTGGAAAATGGAGCTCCCTGTACCAATAAAATCAGAGGTCTGGTTTAAAAATAAAATAGTTGTATTAAGATTCATCATCGAACATGAACACCTTCTTAAAGTGTCCTTAGAGGAAAGATTGATGCCCTTGCAATGCCATTTAATTTATTCTGTCAAGTCTGGTTCTCATATTTATAGACCAATGTTTCATAATTTTGCTCTGCCCAATTCAATTCAGTCTTGTTTGAGTCTTGCTAAGAGTTTGGGCAGCTAGGTGGCACCATAGTACACAGAGCACCAGGCCTGGAGTCAGGAAGACTCATCTCCCTGAGTTCAAATCTGGCCTCAAACACTTAGTAGCTATGTGACCCTGGGCAAGTCACTTAACCCTATTTGCCTCAGTTTCCTCCTCTGTAAAATGAGCTGGAGGAGCAATTGGCAAAGCACTCCAGTATTTTTACCAAGAAAACCCCAACTGGGGTCATGAAGAATTGGACTGAACAATAAAAAATTGGCATTTAGAATAGCCCTTGCATGAACTATAAGTTCATATTGTCCAAAGGGTATAATAGCCAGGTTTGTAGTCAAATTTGTTGAGGCTGCCCCTCTTCCAAAGGAGGGAATATAATGGGGAAAGTGAGTGAAGAAGATCTTGGTACCATCTTCATGGGATTGCCTTCTTCCCGCATTCCAATGATCCCATTCACAGGATCACAGAATTGGAGAATTGAAAAGGACCATGGTGGCCCTATATAAGTCTGACCCATATATAAAAGGAATCTATGCTTTAATATATTTAACAAATGGTTGTCCAGCCTCTGCTTGGAGACCTCTAAAAAGGGAGAATTCACCACCTTTCAAGAGAGCCCATTCTCGAAAAATGCTATCCACCCCCAGAGAGAGAACTGATGAACTCTGGGTGGAGACTGAAATTTCATTTTCTTTATTTTTCTTGTTTTCTTTTGGGTGTGTTTTCTTTTGCAACATGGCCAATATGGAAATATATTTTGCATGACTTCACATGTACAATTGATATCAAATTGTTTGCTTTCTCAGGGGGCAGAGAGGGGAGGAAGGAAGGGAGAGAATTTGGAACTCAAAATTTTAAAAAAATGTTAAAATTTTTGAAAATGTAATTCAGAAATATTTAATGAAATAAATAAAAATATATTTAAACCTATAAAAAAGTCCATTCTCCTTTTGGACAGCTAGCTCTAATTGTGAGGAAGTTTTCTCTGAAGTCAACCCTAAATTCACCTCTTTGCTACTCATAGTTCAGTCCTCTGGGGACCAACAGAACGGGCCTAATCTCTCCTTCGCATGAAAACCCTTGAGATACTTAGAGAAAGTGAACATGTCTTCTTTCACAACATGAGTAATGTGAAAATATGTCTAATATGATTGTACATGTGTAGTCTACATCAGATTTCATGGTGTCTTGGGGCAGGGGATTGGGGGGGAAATTTGGAACTAACAATCTTATAAAAATGAATGTTGAAAACAAAAAATAAATATTTTGTAAGGAAGTGATCTTGCCACCTTAGAGTTTTTTAAACTAAATGTGATTTGTTCCTTCAACCAGACCACATGTGCCATGGACTCAAAGCCCTTCCACATCTTTATTGCTCTCCTCTGGATACTGTCTTACTTACCAACATCCTTATTGAACCATGGTATCCAGAGCTGAACACAAGACCCCAGATGAGGTCTGATGAGAACAGAGTACAGTGAGGGACCATCGCCTTCCTGTTTCTGGAAGATATGGCTTTTTTTTGTGAAGCTGAAGTGCCAAGAAGTGTCATAGCCTGCACATAAAACAGCTGCCATACACTGAACTTCCAGTCTGCTAACCCTGCCCTGTATCTTTTTTGGAACAACTGCTGTCTAATCATTCCTTCCCCTCATATCATACGTGTGAAGTTGATTTTTGTGTACCCAAGTTGAAGCTTCTACATTTATCCCTATGGGATTTCATCTCATTAGATTCAGCCCAATTTAGCCTGTCAAAAGGCAGCTAGATGTTGCAATGGTTAGAGTCCTGGGCCTGGAGTTGGGAAGACCTGAGTTTAAATTTGGCCTCAGAAACATACTATCTGTGTGATTTTGGGCAAGTCACTTAACGTCTGCCTCTATTTCCTCAACTATAAAATGTGGATGATAATAGCACCCACCCTTTAGGGTCATTGTGAGGAATAAATGAGATAATATTTGTAAAGTGCTTAGCATGGTGCCTGGCACATAGTAGGTGATCAATAAATGTTTATTTTTCATTCCCCTCCCCCCCCTTGATCCTTTTGGATTCTGTCATTCAATGCATTAGTTATCTTTCCCAGATTTGTCACTTACAAATTTAAGGAGTCTTTGTTTAAGTCATGTTAAACAGTCCAGGGCCCTGGAGTACTCCACTGGAAAGCTCTTCCCACAATGCTATTGAGCCATTCATAGCAGTCTATTGAGCTAATCAGTCTTAATCTATAATCAGGGGGGTGGGCAACCCGCCCCCCTGGAGGCCAGAATTTGTTCTGTGAGGTTTGAATTCAGTCCAAGGGCCACACTTGAGGACCTAGAGGGCCTCAAGGCCACAGGTTCCCCATCCCCTGAATATTATTGTACAATCCATACCTCTCCATCTTTTCCATAGAACAGCATGCCATTTTTGTTCAAATTTAATAAAATCCACGTAAATTATATCCACAGAATTCCCCTCATATACTGGTTTAACAATCCTGTCCACAAAGGAAATAAGGTTAATCTGGCGTGACCTGTTCTTGATGAAGCCTTAATGGCTCTTGGTAATCACCACTCCTGCAGTTTTCAGCTCTCTTGTGAAAACTGGGGCAACGTGACCTTCTGCAATCTTGACCCCCTCATATATTTTATTGCTGTTCACATATCATTGCAGCGGCTGACTTATAATGTAGGTCGATTCTTTCAGGACCAGAGGACTGAGTTCATCCACCTGGGGCTGATTTAATCTTCAGCCTTGCCACTGGGGGCACTGTTAGGAGCTTGCTAAGGTTGTCTCCCTGAGGGCTTCAGCTGCTGATTTATTAGTATGTATACTGTGTTAAGGGTAAATAGGTAGTGAAGTGAATAGAGCACCAGGCCTGGAGTCAGGAAAACTCATCTTCCTGAGTTCCAGTCCAGCCTCAGATACTTACTAGCTGTGTGACTCTGGGCAAGTCATTTCACCCTGTTTGCCTCAGTTTCCTCATTTAAAATGAGCTGGAGAAGGAAGAAGGAGAAGGGAATGGCAAACTGCTCCAGTATCTCCGCCAAGAAAACCCCAAATGGGGTCACAGAGAGTCAGGCACAACTGAAACCACCAAATAACTTCCCTTTCTAGACCCAGCACTCTGGATAGCACATAATATTTAATAAACTTTCAGAATATCTATCCTTTGTACCAATTCAAATCCTGATTGGCATCTCCAGAGTTTCCAGCTTTCTTATTCTCTGCCCATGTTTCCAGCCCCATGTCTCATTCTCAAAGGGTATCCTATGGAGTGATCACAGAGCACTGCAAACACAACATCAGTGGGACAAATGAACAGCAGCAGAAGCAAAGGAACAGTATTGGTGTTTTTGGATGCACTAATCCGGAGCAGAGAGGAAAGCTTGAAGTAAATAAAAAACTTATTAATAAATAAGGAGAGTCATTCAGCTTGGTACTCCCCTGAGCTCAGGCTTGCATATGTTTCAAAGGTGTTCAGTTCTTACCCATTCTGTATTCAGACTCTAGGAGATAAATATCACAAGATTTATCATAGCTCATGCTTTTCTTCTACAATGCAGGCAGATTCTGGAATGGATTATACTTGGCAGGGATTTAGGTGGGGAGATACTGAAGAAGATTCGAGGGCTGATAAGGGAGCAGGTATCAGGAATGGGGGGGGGGGCCTCGTTTCTCCTGGACAGGGTGGGGAAGATTCAACCTCCCCTAATCTGGGGTCAAACTGACCACCTGGTTTATACTTTGGCATACTATCCACACTCATGACTCTGCATTCATTGCCTGCTTCCATTAGGCTTGATGTGAATGAATAAATGGAAAATTCATGATTAAGTGCCTACTATGTGCCAAGCATATATGAAGCTATGTAGAACCTGAATAAAATAACATTAGCTATCATTTATACATCTCTCTAAGGCCTGCAAAGCCCTTTACAAATATTAATTCATCTTATCCTCCCAACAGCCCTGGGAGGTAGGTGGAATTATTAATCCTATTTTACATATGAGGAAACTGAGGCACACAGGAGTTAAGTGACTTGCCCAGGGTCATAGAACTAGTGTCTAATGTTGGTTTTGAACTCAGATCTTCCCGATTTCAGATCCAGTTCTCTATTCATTGCCCCACTTAGATGGGTACAGAGATTGATCCCCAGGATACAAATGGAGCAGCTCTTTGGATCTCTGCTTTAATCCAGAAGGGGAAGCATTTCCAGCAAAGCCATAGCAAAACTAACATTATTGTGGAAATCTTTATTGTATTAAGTCCATGGTTTATTGCCTGTATGGGGTACTCTCTACATGTGAAATTTCAGTAAAGAAAGGATAGAATAATATAGATAATGAGACTGATGTAGCCGTACCCAGGACTTTGCAAGGTGGTTGGATAGTTTATATTTGCATGGTTTAAAAATTCATTGGCAAGGATGAAGCTAATACATTGAAGTGGGATCCAAGATTTAGAGTCAGAAGGACTTTAGAGAACATCTGGTCCAATCCTTTTGTTTTACAGATGAAGAAACTGAGGCATGGAGAGACAGTGACTAACCCACAGTCGCATAAGTAATTAAATATCAGAGAACCCAGGGCTTCCTGACCCCAAGCCCAGCTGTCATGTATTATGCCAATATACCATTGCCCACGTCTCCCAGACCCATATGCCTGGTGTCACTCTTTAACAGTGGGAATTTACCCCTGCTTTGAGGAGGAGCAGAGGTGAAGCTGGGGGAGCAGCTGCACTTTCCATCAGGGAGTTTGTGTGCCCCCAGAGTGGAAAAGGGTCCCATCCCGTGCTGTTAATTAGGAATGGTTACAACAGGGATATAATGCAGGTATCATCCTGACAGACATTGACCCTTTGGGCTTCTCTATTCTATGGGTTGTATGATAGTGGATATTTTCTATTGCTGGATATCAGGGACAGTTGTTTCCCAAGGCTACCCTGGGGATAGGTGTTCATATGGACTTTTTTATGTTGTTCCATCATTTCAGTCATGTACAAATCTTTGTGACCCTTTTGGGGTTTTCTTGGCAGAGATACTGGAGTGGTTTGCCATTTCCTCCTCCAGCTCATTTTATAGATGAGGAAACAGAGGCAAACAGATTAAGTGACTTGCCCAGGACCACACATCTAGTAAGTGTCTGAGGCCAGAGTTGAACTCAGGTCTTTCTGACTCCAAGCCTGGCACTCTATCCACCATGCCACCTAGCTACCCATTCACATGGGGTTACTATTAGTTATTGTAGTTCAGTATTGGTGTGGTGCCAATACCTCCTTCTAAATAATGTATAACCACCCTATTATATTGTTTGGTTACATTTCCAAGATCCCCAGGTCTTGTGATCACTTTGTTTTCAAGAGGGAGCTTGTGTCTTCTGTTCTTGTGTCCTCAAAGGCAGAACAACATACTCAAATTTTAAAATGGAGTTTTTAGAAGATCTAAATGAATTTATGATCAAATCAACTCTCAACAAGCTTGCGTAGAATGATCATCCTTTCCATCTGAGGGAGAGAGGATCAGACACACCTTCATTTCTAACTTAACTCCTAAGATTCCTGAATCTTTCTTCAGATTTGAAAACTTGCTAGACAGGTCTAGCAGACAGGGTAACATTCACTTAGGTTTTTTGTTCAGGACTTCAGTGAATTTCCGGGATGGATGAGCAGGTAAGAATAGGGGGCTATAAAAGCTAACACTTCAGAACACACCTCCTCATACCCATGTCTGCTGTTAGCTCTGGTCTACCCTCTAAAAAGAGGTGGGTGGTGGGATGGGGGAAGAGGAAAGGTAAAATATGTGCTTGAAGGCTCTCTTTTATTGGTCTGGACAAATAGCTGGCTCTTTCTACAATTATCCAAGCAAACCAATTCATTTTGTCACTGACACTTATTCTCTGTGAGATGCTGAGGGGATACATCCATAGCCCAGCATGGGAAGATACAATCAAAAAATTCCAAAGTCTCTCTACTTCATCAAGTTAATCAGGAGGCATGCTCCTTATCAGTCCCTTGGATGCCTTCTAAATTTATCATCCTCATATAAAGCTCCATTTGTCCCTTACTAGATAAGGCTCTTTTAATAATAGGAGATAGTGAATTCTATGAGTCAGAAGAGGGGGTACAAAAAACCAAGTATTGAGGTTGCTCACAGGAAGGAAGACTCATTGTGGGTTGGGGTAAAAAAAGACTTCCTGGGGGAAGCTGGGTATTGAAGGAAGGAATAAGGAAGAGGACATTTGAATGGGAAAGTCTCTAATAGCTTCTATTCTTATGTCCTTTAACACCTCCTACGTTCAGAATCTACTTCTGATATTTACTACCTGTGTGACCTTAGGAAAGTCAATTAACTTCTCTGGGCCTCAATCTTATTACCTGTAAAATGAGGGGGTTGGATTATATGGCTCGTGTGAATCCTTCCAGCTCTAGAGTTATGATTCTATGATATGTCGTATATTCTCCTGATCTATCTCTCAGGGAACTCATTTAAAAAGGCTAGTACTCAGGGAAGATTATGATCAGTGTCTCAAAGGCCATATGAGCTCAGAGAATAGATGTGCTGGAGTTAGCTGATGCTGGCTTGTGAGAGCTGATTGTTAAATTTTTCGGTGTGAGCATTTACACCTTGGAAATGGGCAAACACTACAAATAAGGGCTCGATTTACTGTTTTGTTGGTTGCCTAGACTTAAGAAAGTGAGGAATGAAAATTTTAATAATGCAGATTAAACTTAGAAGTATGTTGTACAAACATTCCCCCCTCCCAAGAGCTGGGTGTTAAATATTTACCAGTGCACCCCCCTCCCTTCCACCCAGCTTACAGGATTCTTCTCCCAATTATCACTCACATAAGTAAGACTTGGGTTCAGTGGCAAGGCTGTATCTCCCTTGGAATCTAAGGAGTACTTCTGAGGAGTTGGGAGTGATTTTACAATGTCAGTGGCTTTAAGCCCCCACCAGTGCACCGTCTCCCAAGATTATCAGTTGAGAATCAATTAGTCAGCCTGCCTTGAGATGCTTTTAGTAAAAGGTGATATAATGAAAAATTGGTAAAAAGGTGGTATAATAAAAAATTGGTAAAAAAAATCTACTCAAAAGTGACATACTCTCCCACAAATACATGCAGATCCCGGGGAAAGTGGGCTCAAGCTCAGAGGAGGATGTGTAGTAAACAGATAATTCGTAACTCCTGTTTGCTGGAAGTCCTTTTCTCCCTGTTCATGGAATGCTTTAACATGTCCCCCTAGGCATAATGGGATGCTGGGCTCCTCTTGGAGCCATAAATATACAGCCAGTTTGTCCTAGGCTCCCAATGCAAGCATTTTGGTCAATTGTCCTGGGAATGTCATTTAGACACCACTGGGAAGATAGGAAGTCTGATACTCTCCAGGCATTTTAAAGTTTCCGTGGCCCTCCTCCAGCAAAAGGGTTGGGGGAAGGAGAGTGGAGGCAGGTGTCAGGACTGGAGCAAGCTTGACCCAACTTTTCAGAATAGATTGTTAAATTTTAGTTTCTTTTGGAGAACCAGTTGTGAAACATTTCCCAGCATACATATGCCTTTTGATGTATATACACATATAAATACTATTTATAATATATAGCATATTATATACATACTTTTAATAATAAGAGTTAGTACATACATACCACACACATATATATCCTCACACAAAATGAATATTTGGATTTGGAGAAAAGGGGAAAGGGGAAGGCATTTCTGTGCACAAATGTACAGTGACAAGAAGAATGTTTGAACCAAGTCTGAGGGACAATTAGGGGAAAAGCAGGGTGGATATGGAAAGTGTACAGACACCAGTCAAGAGAAATGAGACTGGAAAAAAGTGAAGAGTTGTAAAAACATGGGATGTTGTGTTTATTCAAAACAGAGAGTAATTGTTGGCTCCTGTCTGGCAAAACCTCATTACCCCTCACTTCAGCTGGGCACTCACAGGCTGTGCAGCCATCACTTTCCAGGCTATCCTGCCCAGATGTTTACTTCACCCCTGGACCAGAAGGCCATATTCCCCAAAGGCCTGGCTATAGCTCATCTGTGCTCATGTTTGCTATGGATGGCTGCCTGCGGCCTGGAATGCTTTCATCCCAGTCCATATTGGGTTTCATATTCACATCTATGTGTAAATGTTGTATTCTCTTTCCACACCTTAACACCATCTCCATCCTCCTGGTAGAAGGCAAGCTTCTTAAGTGTAGTTACTTTTCTTTCATCCTAAACACCTTGTACAGTTTCTTGCACAAAATAGTCACTTAATTTAACATTTCCTTGTTGAGTGAATGAATGTGTATTCTGCAGGAAATTCTCAACCATTTCTAACCTTCTCAGTCTTAAAAAAATGCTGCTTGTATGAGTATGTTTGCAAGCATCCATCCCATAAGTGGTTTCCATTTACAGGGCACTTTATGGTTACAAAGCTCACAGAATGTCAGAATTGGAAAGGACTCCAGGGCCTATCTAGTACACCCACAGTCAGTAACTTGGTCCAGCAATTGGCCAGCAGTGGGAAATTTACCCCCAACAATGCATTTAAAGCATGGCTGCCCAGTGATTGTTTTCCCCTAAGGAAGAAGGCAGAATCAGAACTCATTATGGGGGGACATCAGAGCCAAAGACTGATGTTGGGGCATGGATGGAGCTGAAGCAGACAGGCAGTGACAAGATGGAAGACATAGAGATGGGAGTTGGCTGTGGCTGGGAGAGCAATTTGATTGTCTTGTAAATTCCCCAATAAACTCTAGAGCTCCCTAGTGCCTTCAGGATAAACCAAAATGTTCTCTTTAGCATTTAAAGCCTTTAACAATCTGACGTTTTCAGCCTTCTTACACATTACTCCTTCTCTCACCCTTTCTGGTTCAGCTCTGGTCTATTCACCTTTCCTTACATGCGACCATCCACTTCCACCTTGGAGGCTTTGTACTGGTTCTCCCCCAAGTCTAGAATCCAGCCTCTCTGGCTTCCTTTGAGACTCCAACTTTAAGCTCAAATCCTATTTTCTACAATAGGCCTTCCCTAGTCCCCCGAGCTGGGAGTGCCTTCTCTCTGAGATTACCTTGTATTTACTCTGAGCATATCTTATATACATGTAATGGTGGTCTTAGATATAGTGATGAGTAGATTCCATCAGCTTGCTCAGCTGATACAATCTGTACACATGTAGCATGCTAGGTAACTGGCTTCTGGGAGAATCTTGGTAACATGTAAGGGAAGAGCCTTGCAGACACTGTGGAACAAGCCATTCTGTCAATAAATTTTGTTGTTCAGTTGTTTCAGTCATGTCCAACCCTTCATGACCCCACTTGGGATTTTCTTGGCAAAGATACTAGAATGGTTTTCCATTTCCTTCTCTGGCTCACTTTACAGATGAGGACACTGAGGCAAACATAGTGAAGTGACTTGCCTAGCTAAGTAAATATCTAAGTAAAACTTGCCTAGCTAAGTAAATGTCCAAGACCAGATTTGAACTCGTCTTCCTAACTCATCTTCATGAGTTCAAATCCAGCTTCAGATACTTACTTAGCTGTGTGACTCGGGGCTTCACCATGTTTGCCTCAGTTTCCTCATCTGTAAAATGAAGCAGAGAAGGAAATGGAAAACCACTCCAGTATCTTTGCCAAGAAAACCCCAAATGGGGTCACGAAGAGTTGGACACAACTGAAATGACTGAGCAACAACTTCTGGACTCCAGGCCCCATGCTCTATCCACTGGGCCACCTAGCTGCCCAAAGCTTATACTTATTAAGCTTATTAATCACCTGCTATGTACCAGACACTGCTACAAAGAAAGACATATATCAGTCCCTGTTCTCAAGTTGCTCATGGGGTAATGGGAGCGATAACATGCAAACAACTATGTGCAAACAAGATATAGATGGGATAAATTGAAGATAATCTGTGGAAAGAAGGTGCTAGAGTTAAGGGAAATTGGGAAACTCTTCTTGTAGAAGGTGGGAGTTTAGGTGGGACTTGAAGGAAGCCCAGGATGCCAGGAGTTGGAGATGAAGAGGAAGAGAATTCCAGGAATGAAGAAAAGTCAGTGAAAATGTTTGGAGTTGAGAGATGGAGGGTCTTAGCCAAAGAACAGGTGAGAGGCCACCTGGATTGAAGAGTAGTTGATGGGGGAGTAAGGTGGAAGAAAACTGGAAAGGTTGGGGTGGGGCAGGTTGTAAAGAGATTTAACAGCCAATAGAAGATTTTCTATTTGATCGTCTAGGTGAGAAGGAGCCATTGGAATTCATTGAGTAGTGTAAGTGACATAGTCAGACATGGGCTTTAGGAAGATCTCTTTGACAGTTGAGTGAGGGATGGATTGGAATGGGGACAGACTTGAGGCAGGCAGACCCATGGGCAGCTACTGCAATATACCAGGCATGAGGGATGAGGGTCTGAGCTAGAGGGATGGCAGTGTCAGAGGACAGAAGGGCATGTATTCCAGAAATGTTGCGGAGCTGAAATCAGCAGACCTTGGCAACAGCTTGGATATGGGGGGGATGAGAGATGGTGAAGAGTCTAGGATGACTCCTAGCTTGTAAGTCTGAGGGACTAGGAGGCTGATATTGCCCTCTACAGTGATAAGAAGGTAAGAGCAGGGAAGAGTTTAGGGGGAAAGATAATGAGTTCTGTTTTGGACATATTGAGTTTAAGAGGTCTATGGAACATTCAGACATTTGCAATATCTAATAGATGTGTAGATATTCTGTAACTGTTTCTGGTTGGTAAACCATGGGAAGCTAGGTGGCGCCACAGTGCGTAGAGCACTGGGTTTAGAATCAGAAAGACTCATCTTCATGAGTTCAAATCTGGCCTCAGACATTAGTTGTGTGACCCTGAGCACATAGTAGGTGCTTAGTAAATATTGATTGATTGAACCATCATGTGGCAGCCCTTCAAGCACCCCAATATGCTTATTGGCAGTTAATTAGCACCGTGAATCGAGTATTGGAGTCAGGAAGACCCAAGAGTTCAAATTCTGCCTTGGACACTCTGTGCCTAAGTTTTCCCATTTATAAATAATAATAATAATAATAGTAATATTATAATAGGGTAATAATGACAGCCCCTGCCTCATAGGGCTATTTTCAGGATCAAATGAGATAATATGTAAAGTAAATGCTAAAGGTAAACATCCCCAATTCTTCTGCTAAGCCTCTTACAGCTCGACTTCCTTATTTATTATCTCATTTGATCCTTGGTAGTATAGGTTTTTTTTTTTAAACTGGGCCTGTGATTTCACTGTTATTGGGAACTCCCAAAGAGGAAACTCCTATAAATGCACATCAGTAACTGCTGGGCCACTTAATGGTCTTAAAGAGGTCTTTGGGGGCCACTGAGAGATGCCCATGCCATGCCCAGGGTCCCACATTATGTATAAAAGGGAAGATTGGAACTCAGATCTTCTTGACTTTGAGGTTGGCTCACTATCCATTCTGCCAGGCCACCTCTTGATACAAATATATTAGACTTATTTTACAAATGAAGAAACCAAGGCCCAGAGGGGTTTCATGACATGCCTGAGATCACACAGGCCATCAGTAGTAGAGTCAGGTCTTACAAATTCAGGTCCTTTAAGTTTAAGGCTTTTTGCACTGAACCATGGTTCCAGCCATCTCCCAATCCTGAAATTACCTGAGCTGGCACTAGAAGCTGCTCCAGGCTCTCAGGGTGAGAGAATGGCCATTTGGTTCATCAGCCAGCAGCTCATGTGGAGTCTAGGAGCAGCAGGGGAGGAGGCAGATCACGCTGTTGGTGAGTTTACTCTAGCCCCATGACCAATTATACTCCGGGGACAGAGAGCTGACTTATTAATGTTTCTAGCCTGGAGCAAAAATGGTCTGAAGTAGTAAAGATGAGGGAAATTTTCTTGATTTAAAAAGAGTGTAAGAAGGCCCTGGTCCTTCAAGAGTGCTGTGAATCACCCTCCGGGTTCTAGAAGCCAACAACCCATCGGGAGAGTAGCAGTCACAATCAGTGGGGTAATTATTTTGTTTATTTTAAAAGCCAAATGTATCTTGTCATCCTGGGGAGCCTGGTCTGTCTCTCCATTATTTATGGAGTCATATTAGGAGATGCTGGTCCAAGCCAGTGTGCCCCCTGAGGGTGTTCGCCCCCTTCTAGGAGGCTTCTCGGGACCAGAAAACACAGGGACTTATTATTCAGAAGGAACGACTGAGGAATAAAGAGCTGGAGGATAGCCAAGGCTCTCACATATCATTGTGTTTAGGGATGGGGTTGATCAAGAATGCTTCCATAAAGCTCTCTTCCCTCATCTCTCTCTCTCTCTCTCTCTCTCTCTCTCTCTCTCTCTCTCTCTCTCTCTCTCTGTCTCTCTAACACACACACACACACACACACACACACACACACACACACACACTTCTCTCTCTCCTCCTCTCCTCTCTCTTCTCTCCCCTCTCCCTCTCCTTCTCTCCCTTCCTCTCTCTCTCTCTTTTCTCTATACTTTCTGTCTCTCTTCTCTATACTTAATCTCTCTCTCATCTCCTCTCCCCTCCTCCTTCTTTCCTTTCTTTATCTCTTGTCCCCTCTCTTCTCCTTCGCTCTCCCCTTTCTTCCCTTTTCTCTCCTCCCCCTCTCTCTACTCTCTCCCTTCCTCCTCCCCCTCCTCCTTCTCTCCTCTCCTTCTCTTTCTCTCTCTTTCCCTCTTTCTCCTCTTCTTCTTCTCTCCCTTCCTTTCCTCCCTTCTGTCCTTCTTTCTCTCTCTCTCCCTACCTTCCCCCCCTTTCACTCTCTCTCTGTCTCTCTTCTCTCTCTCTCTCCTCTCTCATCTCTGTCCTCTCTGTCTCTGTCTCTCTCTGTATGTCTCTCTGTCTCTCGTCTGTCTCGCTTTCTCTCTGTCTCTGTCTGTCTGTCTCTGTCTCTCTCTCTCTCTATCTCTCTCTCTCTCTCTTCCTCTCTCCTCTCCTCCACTCTCCTTCCTCTCCTCTCTGTCCTCTCTCCCTCTTCTTCCTCCCCAATCTCCCCATCCTCCCAAAGAATAAGGTTTCCTTCTCTCTGGGAGTGAGTAATACTGCATTTGGAGCCAGAAGACCTGCCTTCAAAATCTGTCTTTGTCTCCTGCTCCCTTTGTGACCCTAGACAACTCACCTCATGTCGTTGGCTCCCAGTTTACCTATGAGTAGGCACGCTAGGTGATCTGTAGGGTTCCTTTCAGCTCTAAAGCTCTGATTCTATGAATCCTTCAGAAGGCCCTCTTGGATGTCCCACTGGCAACTCAAGCTCAATTTATCTAGAGTCCTCTATATCTCTTCCTTAGCTTTAACCTGCTTCTGACTTTCTGACTTTATAGTTTTCATCAATGATACTTCTTGTTGGAATAACTTGTTTACATGTCCAGCTTTTCAATACTTTGACCTATGGTGGAATCTTCTGAGCTCGTGTTGGTCTGATCAACCACAGCTGGGCACACTGTACCTTGACCCCAACATGGTGGTGTCATTTTGGTCCTCTTCAATAATGAAGGATGACAATTAACCTCTAGTCAACAGGAGAAAGTCTTCATCCAGACAGAAATAGCGTAATAGCAATTTAGATATGAAGATCTTTCCCACCCATTAATAGGCCATGTGACCTGCTTATGTCACAGGAAGCCTAAGTTACATGTGGTGGGAAGAGCTTGCTGAGATGAAAAGGAAAGTGTGTCACAGGAAATGCCAAGAGAGCAGTTATGATAATTTGAGCTGAGGGTGAGAGCAGACATGCTGTGGTGGCTATGAATAAGTTTTTGGGAAGGCCCCACCAGGGGGGTGGATGGTTTTGGGATGTAGTGGTTCTCTGCTATAATGTTGTGTATTGAATTCTTTGCTGCTGTGATGGATTGGGTGTATTTTTATGGGATCTGGTTATTTGTTGTCTGAATAAATGGTTTACTTCTTCTACCTTCTATGTAGAGAGTCTTGAATATTTTGTGATACAGAACGACATAGGCATTTTGACAGTTATCATCTATATTGTGATTATTGCCTTGCTGATACAAAGTTAAACAAGAAATGA
Source organism: Trichosurus vulpecula (assembly GCF_011100635.1). NCBI lineage: Eukaryota > Metazoa > Chordata > Mammalia > Diprotodontia > Phalangeridae > Trichosurus > Trichosurus vulpecula. Next base: position 47,098,330 of record NC_050573.1, on the reverse strand, counting down.
CCTATGGCATAAGCTTGTGATTTATAGGTATTGGTCAGGTTTGAGATGACCTAGAGCCAGGAAGGATAATTAGCCCACTGGAGCTAAAGGATCATAGTTTCAGAGATAGAAGGGACCTTAGAGATCATTCATTTTAGAAATCTTCATTTTAGGGATGACTGTTGACTGACTGACTATTAAGGATAAATGTAAAGTCTTGTACTTGGGTCCAAGAAATAACTTTATAAATACATGATGGGGGAAATGTGGTTAGACAATAGTTTGTCTGAAAAAGATTTAAGGGCTTTCAATGACCTGAAATCTCCGTATGTCAGCAGTGTATCCAAGAAAGGTAATGCAAACTTAGTCTGCATTAAAAGATGTCTGTTTTCTAGGAACAAGGGGGTGATAACCATACAGTATTCTGCCTGGTCAGACTGGATCTGCACTATTGTGTTCTAGAAGTTCCTGGAATTATAGTTTAAGAAGGCCATAAATTGACTGGTGAGAGAGGAGAGGAGAGAGAGAGGAGAAAGAAGGGAGAGGAGGGTCATTAGAATGGTGAAAGACCTTGAATCTATGCCACAAAAGGACCCATGGAAGGAATTGGAGGTGTTTAATTTTGAGGAGAGAAAATTTAGCAGAACATGACAGAATTCTTCAAATATATGAAGGACTATCTCCTAGAAAAGGGATTCAATTATGATTTTTAATGTTTTATTTGGAACTTAACAAACACCAAATGAAATGTTCTCCAGAGGGATCAGGATTGCTCAGCTTGGTCCCAGGGAGCAAAACTGGGAAGGAATGGGTGGAAAGGGCAGAGAGGCCAATTTAGGCTTGATGTAACTGCTTAACTAGTTACAGTTATCTCTTATCAGAGTTAGTCAACCAGTGACTGGATGCCACAGGTTGTCTATGTTAGAATGGGTTAGTTACGGGTTGGATTAGTTGCTCTCTGAGGTCCCTTTTAATTCTGGAATGCTGCAGTTCTGAAGTCTTTGGGACTGATTGCTCATTCTAGGTATTATCCTTTATTTTCCTTATTTTAATAAAACCTTCTTCTATGATACAGTAAAGAGTCTTTTTGCTGGTGGGGATTTGTACACTATGGCATCCCACTGTATGTGTTTTCCCAGGTTGTCTGAGAGGAGTCTATGAGACAACAGAATGAGAAAAATCCTTCCAAGTGTTCCTGGGCCTTTACATCAAGAGTTTCTAAAATGTGGATTATGCATCCAATTCAAATGACATCTCTTCCATGAAGCCCTCTCTGACTCTTAAGGTTGAAAATAACCTTTCCTCCAAGATTTTTTTTTCACTCCTCACTCCTTCATCTAATATTGTGCATTATAGTTACCGTTCTATTTGCCTTATCCCCCTGGATTTTGAGCTCTTTGGAGGTAGAAGCTGTGTCTTATTTAAACTGGATATCTCCCCTAGGCCCAGCCTAGGTACAAATAATGGATATTTAATAAATATTTATTAAAATTGAATTGGATTTAATTGAATTACAGGTGTCCAACAACGAATTGGGTTGCCTTTAAAGGAGTGAGTACACCATTTCTAAGAGTGTGCAAATAGGATTGGGTAACAAGGCTGTTTCTGGCAGTCACGAGCCACTGCAGAATGGTTTGTGGCTTATTTGAGCTAAATTTAGAGCATGTCCCAGAGGCCCATAGTGCTCCTGAGTCAACTTGGCCCTTGCGGCTGTATAGGCTTTGGGAGGTGGTTCTGGGGACTTCTGGCCTAGGCAGGGGGGGTATAACAACAATGCTACTTATGTTACTGTGGCTGTGTAAGGCCAATAACACTAGCACACAGGAGGGCTGCCAGCACAGATTCTTTGATCTGCTTTTCTAAGGAAAGCAACTTTAAGGGGTTTACAATCTCACTTTAATTATATATCATTCACTTAGTTCAGGTGAAAAAGTTAGCACCCTGAACTTCAAAGAAAACACAAGCAGAAATTATATAAACAGAGCAAATAAACACAAATCAGCAGAGAAGCTTCTGTCTGACCATAGCAATACATACACAGTTACCAGAGAGAGAAGCACCAATATCTGGGTTTCAAAGGTAGGGGGAGCTCCTTAACAGCTACCCAGAGTCCCCTGTGGCCACATCAACAAACATTCTTCCAATGAGTGAGCCCCAAGCAAAATACTAACCTCAGAGTATATATACATGCTTTTTTAGGGCCCAAGGGCTTCACACTTCTCCAGGGCTTCACACCTCTTGTGATCTAATTAGCAAAAGGGTGTGGGCCTTCCTACAAAGAAAGGCAAGACTCAATCAAAGGCACTTGATTGCCTTAGTACTGAGAAGTACTCCAAAAGAAAAAAACAGTAGAAAGTCCCACTTTGCTTGCCCTTGGGGGGCAGGGTATATGTTGTAATATCTGCACTTGACCTATTTGTGTGTCTGTATAAGTGTGTCTACCTGTGTTTGGGCATCTATGTGAGTCTATAGTAGAGAAAGACCCAGTCACATTCACCTATGTGTATGTGTATGAGAGTGTGTGTCATCAACAAAGTATGATTGAGATTCCTTTGTATATATGGATGTGTGTGGCTATGCTTGTGTGTCTGTAGCAGAACACAGTATCGACATGCTGTGTTTGTGTTTTTGTGTGTGTGTGTGTGTGTGTGTGTGTGTGTGTGTGTGTGTGTGTAATCATGTGAACTGAGCAGAGCCTGGATGCCCTGGCAAAGGACTTTGGGGGAGTGATTTTGCAAATGAGCTGCCTGAGTTATGGGCCCTCTCTTTTCAGTGCCAAATATCTGAAGGGAATATTCTGGATGCTTGGATGCAGCAAAAAGAGAGGAAAAAAAAGAAAGCAAAAGTCGGGCATTTTCTGAAGAGTCCATGATTCATCTCCCCAGTGGGAACATCCATGCAGATGCTGTGACATCTGCACACTGCAGAATTATGCAAATAAAGAGAAACTTCAGCTTTTAAAAAGCAAATGTTGTTGTCTCAGCCCCTTCCCTCTCCTCTTTTCCCTTGACCTTTCCCTGAACCCTCCCCTCTGTAGTCACCAAGATGGAGGGTGAGGATGAGTCCTGTGATCAGGACTTAGTGAAGATAATAGTCCTTGGAGTTCATTCGTCAATTAATCAACCAATCAATTAAACATTTATTAAACACCGACAGTGCCAGGCACCTTGCTAAATGCTACTGCTGTTGTTACCCAGTTGTGTCCAGCTCTTCATGATGCCAGTTGGGGTTTTCTTGAAAGAGATGCCGGAGTGGTTTTCCATTTCCTTCTCCAACTCATTTTACATATGAGGAAACTGAGGCAAACAGGGTGAAGTGACTTGCCCAGGGTCACACAGCGAGGCTGGATTTGAACTCAGGTCTTTCTGACTCCAAGCCTGGCACTCTTTCAGTGTGCCATCTACTTGCCAAGAGCTTGCAGGGGGAGTACTAAAAGAGACAAAAGATAGACCCTCCCCTCAAGAGCTCACAGTGCTTAGCACAATGCCTGACACATAGTAGGCATTAATATATGTTAATTGAATGAATGAATGAATCTGATGGGAGAGACAACATGCAAACAAATATGTAGAAGGCAAGCTATATACAGGATAAAGAATAATTAAGAGAGGGAAGGCACTAGAATTAAGAAGGGGTAGGGAAGCTTCCGGTTGGGAGGTGAGCAGCACAGGTGGGGAAAGGGAGAGAAGGATAAGGAAACAGGTCCAGAGAGAAAAGCAGAGGGGCCTGGTGAGTGTGAAGCTCAACTCAAAGAAATTGAGCACTAATGGGGAAATTTCAGGCAGCATGGCAGGCTGTGGGCTCTGAGCCTGTCTTGGCTCCTGCTCAGAGAGTTCTTTTAGAAGGTAGACTCGCTAGAGCTTCATTGGGTATTTTCCATTCTGGTGCTCTTGGCCCCTCTGGGGTCTGATGGAGGCTTGGCTTCCCCTTCTCAGCATCCCCTGACCTAGGGGTTTGTGGTACTCCCTAAGTCAACTTGGCCTTGGGAGTTGGCCAGCTCTTGGCTGGTAGTTCTGGCAATTGCTGGTGTAGGTGGAGAGGAAATCTATGTTAAATCTAGGATCAAAGATTTAGAGCTAGAAGAAACCATTGGGATCATCTAAGTTCACTCCTTCTCCCGCCATTTGCCAGAAAGGGAAGCTAGAAATGAAATTATTTGCCAAAACCCAACATAGGTATTGATAACACCAGGATTTGAATCCAGGACCTCTGACTTCCACTCCTCTTTCTGTTGCATGATATCATTGCTACAAGATCCTCCCTTTCACTAACCTAACATTAATATTAAGTTTGGGCCTCTCTTATGCACTTATATGACACGTTGCTTTGTCCTGTGAGATCTTCAAAGTCAGCAATTATGTCTTATTCTTCATTGTATCACACATGGCACCCAGCATGGGGACTGTTATATGCTAAAAGTTTAATGGGATCTTATAAATACTGCAGAATTTCAGGTTTAGAAGGGACTTTAGTGACTTTTTAGTCCAACCCATACCTAGATAATTACGTGCCAAAATGGCCATCCAGTCTTTGCTTAAAGATTTGGAATGATACTAGAGTCAGTAATAGTCCATACCCTTTGACCCAGTGATACCTCAAGGTAGGTCATATACCCCAAGGTCAGAGATAGAGAGGAAGGCCCCCTATATGCAAAATTACTTCTTCCTACTAGCAGAGAACTGGAAAGAAAAGGGGTGCCCCCTGATGGGGGAATGGTTGAACAAACTGTGGTATATCCCTGTAATGGAATAGTATTACACCATGAGTAATGTCCAATATGAAGAATTCAGAGAAACTTGGGAAGATTTGGAAGAACTGATGCTGAGGGAACTAAGCAGAACCAGGAATTGTTTTACACTGACCATAACAATTTAAAGTAAGTCAAAAGACTTTCGGACTATGATTTATGTTAGACCATGTTCAGTTGTGACTTCAGGAGAATGTAATTACTTCCTACTTGATAAATTGGGTCTATCTTGGATCTATATTGGATTTTAGATGTGATTAGTATAAAATGCCAAATGTAGTAAGATAAATGATTTTCTATAATTTGGAAATGCATTCGGCTGACGATAGATTTTGTTTCATATTTTAAATACATGACATTGTATATGTTATTATTGTGCTTCTAAATTTTTCCTACATTGTGGAATTTGAGACCATTGTATTAGAAATGCTGTTAGGCAAGCAACTTTTATCGGGATCCTGTTAGATTATGAATTGAGCTTCTAAAAGAATATGATAAAATAGATATTTGAAAATTGTTAAGTATTTAATGAAGTATGTTTTGTTTCAAAACAGATAATAAGTTTATAGAGAGTGAGTTTTCATTTGAAAAAGTTTTGGCTATATTTATAAGAATTATGAAAAAATATAGGGTGGTTTAAATCTGTAACTTCAATATACCAATATGAGTCAACTGTCAGGTATTTGCTATGTGTTTGAAGCCCCAGAATATGCTTAGTTTAAATTTATAAGTAAAGGATAATGGAAGTTAATAATATTCAGGCCCAAAGTTGTGGTTAGTGAAATTTTGCTATTTGAGGACTATAAGTCTTGGGAATATAATTTACCGTTGTTTTGAGTTTTGATTACAGGGAAAGTTGTCTGAATTGTCATGAAGTCAATAGTAGGAAATGGCATGTGCTGAAGTCTGGGAACTGAGACAGTTAGATGTCTGTCTCTGGGAAAAAAAGGTTGAAGGGATGACTTTGGCATGGCCTAAGGCATGATCCTTTTGATTCAGTTTCCCCATTGTGCTTTTTCCTTTCTCAAAAGGAAAATTTCCCACCTGGTTAATCTTGAGCCTTGCTTTTGATACCCCATGACTACATGATTGGTTGTCAGATAAAAATCATGCCTGGAATCAAACAGAGCTAAGGGAGTTTTTGCCCTGTTACGATATATACCATGGTCGGTCTCTGCCCTTGAGGGGATTCCTCTATATTCCTCTTTTTTCTTTCGTAGCAAATTTCTACAATCAGGGTAGGTGAGCAGCAGAAGTTCCATAAATACAATACTAAACCTCCTAGTCTATAGACTGATACTGGAACATCTCTGAGTGACTATAATAGGATGCAAGTATGAAAAATCATACAATTTCAATCTGTGTTTGTAGTTGAATTATGATACAGGGATGATATCCTCCTAAAGGGGGATTTAGACAATGTAATAAGACAACTGTCTAAAGTGAAAGTTCCCTAATTAAATGGAATAGTAAATTTTGAGAAAGCAGCAGGATTAGATTATTTTCTCTAAGAACTATATACATATGTATATGATTGGCTTCCAAATATATCTAGCATAGAAATTCAGGCTTTCAGTATGTTTCAGTAATAAGTTCTCAAAGATTTTACATTTAAAATTGTATTGATAATTATAAAGAGAAATCATTTCCCCATTTTTAAAGTATCCATCTGATAATTTTAAAGGACAGAAAGGTTCATTTTACAAGTTAGACAAATGAATTTTTAAAAGAGTCTTCTATCAAGTACAGGGTTTAGGTAAAGAAAGAAACAGCAAGTGGTATATAAAAAAGATAAAGACCTTGTGTGGTAAACTGAGGTACTTAGTCTGGATCCTCTAGGTCTGCAGTGGGGAACCAGACATTCAGGGAACTAGCTCCCAGAGACAGCTTAATGAGGGATTAAGTGACATTTAGCTGACTTCATGATTTGGGGGAGGGTAGGTCAGCTCTTTCTCCTTGGACAAATGTTGCTTTTGCTATCCTTGTTTATATCCAATTTGATGCATAAGGGTTTGGTCAGAGTTTCCCTCCCCAGGCGTCACCTGGGAAGCCCCAAGCCTCCTTTGTCAGTCTGTGACACAGGCTGCCCCTAAGAAGTCCCTGCCTACTGCAGCATAGTTGGAGGGAGGGAGGAGGGCTGAGCATGGGGTCTTCCCTCTCATCCCACAGTGGCAGAAATCAATTATGGCTCTGAGAGATAGCCCTTGCTCAATTTTCTGCTCAAAGGCTCTGGGATGGAAGGGCTTTGAACCATCTCTAATGATTCCATTCCTCCCAGCACCGTGAGCCTATCGGGAAGCCTGGCTTCTGAGAAGCCCCAGGGTCCTTATCTCTTCCCCCCCTTTTAGCTCCATAAAATATAGATGGTTGCTGATGTAGGCCTGTCTTGGGAAGCGTATGGGGTGACTCTTTTGAAGAGGTCTTTGACCCTGCATATAAATTATTTATCCCACCACTCAGCTGCCAATTTTGAGGTTGACTGAGCACTGAGGCCTCCAAAGCAGACAAAACAAAGTTTTTGTTTTCAGGTATTTAGTTAAGGGCAGTCCTGGGTAGAAGACCCATTGAAGGTTTCGTAGTCACAACCCAGGTGCTGAGAGAAGAGGGAGCCCCAGGGGGTCTGGGGGGTGGGGTGGGGCTACTGGAGTGTGCCTTGACTATACCTGCCTGGTGCCCAGTTGGGGCTGATGGAGAGAGTGGGAATGTGCCCATTACCTATGGGGAGGAAGAAAGTAGTGTGGGTCAGAGATAGGAATGAGTATAATATATTCCTGCTTCTGCCCTGTTGAGCCTGGTCTATGGGTGTAGCCTGTGTGAAGGCTGTCTTTGTTTGTGCATATAACTATGCATCTTTTTATTCCCCTTCAGACACTTCCTAGCTGTGTGACCTTGGGCAAGTCACTTTATCTCAGCCTGCCTCAGTTTCCTCACCATAAAATGGGGATTATAACAGCACCTTCCTCCCAGGGTTGTTGCAAGGATAACATGAGATAATATTTGTAAAGCACTTAGGATAACACCTAGAACAGAGTAAAAGCTTAATAAATGCTTGTTCCTTTCCTTCGGGGCAACTAGGTGGTATAGTATATGATGGCACCTATGTTCCATGGTTGTTCCAAGGATCACATGAGATAATAATTGTAAAACACTTCACATAGTGCCTGGCACATGGTAAGCACTTTTGTAGTTGCACATCCATTTCAAATGGTATCGATTCTTCATGACCCCATTTTGGAGTTTTCTTGGCAAAGATACTGGAGTGGTTTGCTGTTTCCTTCTCAGCTCATTTTGCAGATGAGGAAACTGAGGCAAACAGGGTGAAGTGACTTGCCCAAGGTCACACAGCTAGGAAGCGTCTGAGGCTGGATTTGAGCTTAGGTGTTCCTGACTCCAGCCCTGCACCACCTATCTGCCCTCTCTAAATCTTAGCTATTATTATTATCACTCCTTCATTATGACCCCAGTATTCCCCAAACATGCACACACATTTTTTCCACATGAAAACATTTCCAGTTATGGCTCAAGAAAATGGAAAGAAGGAAGGAGATGGAGAGATGGAAAAAAGAAAGAGTGGAAGAGAAGTAGAGAGAGAAGTGAGAAAAGAAAGAAAACAGAAGAAAGGGAGGGAGAGGAGGGAGGGAGGAAAAGAGGGAGGAAGAACAAATGGAGAAAAAAAAGAAAGAAGGAAAAAAGGATAAATGAAAATAAAGAAAGCAGAAAGAGAAAGAAATGAGGCTCAGTGATGGAGTTCAGTCAGATGACACCTCTTTCCCGGGGTCTCCCCACCAGACAGCCTAATACTGTTCCAACCTGTCTCACCTGTGAAGCTCTGAGTCCGCCTGAGCAGCCAGGCCCTGTGGGTGAGCTATCAGTCTCTGCCTCCCCTGGGTTGAGACCTGATGAACACCAGGGGCTGCTCTGCATGCTAACCCTTTGCAAGATTAATAGTGACAAGAGAGAGTGGCAAGGCCATGATTTGTCCCCAGCTTCTCATCAGGCCCTGAGATAACCCAGGCCTGGGCCCACCACAGAATGAGAAGCATCTCCTCCAGTGCACAGCCCCCAAGGAGCCAACTGGACCTGTAGCAAAGAGCACAGTATCAGGCACCAAAAAACCTGACTTTGAATCTCAGCTGTGCCACCTGTTTGCCTTGGAAGAGTCACTTACCTCCTCTCTAAAAGCAAGTGGCTGGATTTCATCATCTCTGTGGTATCTTTCAGTATGAGATACTATGAAATTTAAACTGCTTATTCCAAAGGCCTTGAGGAGGAAGAATATCTGAACTTGTTGCCTCAGGCAAGTCCAAAGAAGGCCCTTCAAATCTGGCCTTTTGTTTCTGCCTGCTGGGGTGTTGCTTGATGGTCCAGAGGTTTGGCCCTTCTTCCCACTAACAAGATACTGACAAAAGAGTGACTCTCTCTGATTCAGGTACAACTGTTAGAGGTGAGAAGACTTGGGGGAAGGGGATGAAACATGCTTTCTAGTGTTTGGAGGGCTGCTATAGGGACAGGGGAAGGATTGGAAATTCTGCTAGGAACAATAGATGGTAGTGGTTGACAGGAAGATTTTGGCTTGATAAGCCGAAAAGTCTCAACCAGGGTGATGTAGGCCAGGTGTATCAAACTCAGAGAGGAGGGCCACTAAAGCATACATAAGGATCCCTGCCAGCCACATATTGACTTAGCTTCAAAATGTAATGTTATTTATGTTTTATTGTATTTCTATTTTATTAAATATTTCCCAATTACATTTTTTAATCTGGCTTGGGCAGCACTCAGGAGTGCTGTGGGCCACGCATTTGACCACTCTGGTATAGGGCCTTGAGTTGATGTCTTATGAGGGTCAGTTGAAGTGGAAGGAAAAAGAGATAGTTATATTGAAAAAAAGAGAAAGCTCAGTGGGGAGTGAAAGTGGTCTTCAAGTATTGGAAGGGGTGTCCTGGGGAAGAGGGATTAGATATGTTCTCTTTGGCCCCAGAGAGCAAGTGACAAAGCAGCCAATTTTGGCTGGATATCAGGACAAGCTTCCAGAGCTGTCCCCAGATAGAATGTGCTGCTCTAGGGGACGGTGGGAGTTGCCTCCTTGGAGACCTTCTAGCAGAGGCTGGACAATCATTTGTTGGTTATGTTATAGTGGAGAGGGAGGGAAGGAGGAAACAAATAGATATTACGTGCCTACAATGTGCCAGGACTATTCTAAGCACTTTACAAATATAATGTCAAATATGATTTCTTTTTTATGCATAAGTTGGATCAGAAGGCCTCTGGGTTCCCTTATAATTCTTAAAATCTGTGATTCTCTTATTGTATTTAAGCAAAGACTTCCTAATAATTGGAGGTCATTGAAAATAGAATGGGTCGACTCAGAAGGTTATAAGAACACTTTGCATTTATATGGTGCTTTTAGGCTGGTAAAGTACTTCCCTCAAACCCTACAAAGCAGGTTGTGAGATGGTAATGGATTTGTTATATTATTAGGCAATCAGGTGGCACAGGGGATTGGGCGCTGGGCCTGGAGTCAGGAAGACCTGACTCCAAATCCAGACTCAGATACTTAGTAGCTGTGTGACCCTGAACAAGTCACTTAACCGCATCTGCCTTACCTTCTTCATTTATAAGATGGGGATAATAATGTCATTTAGGTCCCTGCCAACTCCCCTCCCCCGCAGGGTTGCTGTGAGGATCAAATGATTGAATATCTATCATCAATATCTATCTGTAAGGTGCTTTACAAACCTTCCAGTACTGCATAGAAGCGAGCTATTATTATCGTTTCTATCTGGAAGATAAGGAAACTGAGGCTTTGAGGGGGTGATTCAATGACTTGTCCAACTGGTCAGCGTCTGAGGACGGATTTGAGCCCAGGTATCTCAAAAAAGAACCACATGTACGTGCTCCAGGGCACCGACATGTAGAGGGAGCTCCCAGGACCTTGGATAGCTCACTTGTCCTCAGTTTGCGTCTGTAAAATGAAGACATTAGAGAGCTTAACAAATGCTGATTGATGATGGGAAGGTTGCGCTCCAAGCTTTCAGAGGCCCCTTCTAGTCCCATGAACCCACTCCAATATAGTTAGCACCATCGCTGACATTTATAGAGTGCTTCAAGGTTGGCAAAGTGCATTACGTATATCATCTCATTGGATTCTCACAATGACTCGGAGGTAGGTGCTAGTATTATCTCCACTTTATAGATGAGGAAACTGAGGCTGAAAAAAACTAAACTATTTGGTAAAGTTCACTCATTGGCAGCTAGGTGATGCAGTGGATAGAGTGTCTGCCTTGGAGTCTGGAAGACTTGATTTCAAATCCAACCACAGATGCTTACTAGCTTTGTGACTGTGGGGAAGTCACTTCACCCTGTTTGCCTCAGTTTCCTCATCTGTAAAATGAGCTGGAGAAGGAAATAGCAAACCATTCCAGTATCTTTGCCAAAAAAACCCTAAATGGGGTCACAAAGAGCTGGACGTGACTGAAATGACTGAACAACAACACTAAGTTCACCCACCTAGTAAGTCTGAGGCAAGATCAGAGCTTAGCTTTCTCTGACTCTAATTCTAGCACTCTCTCCATTGTGTGACCTGGCTGCCTATAGGAACAACAAGCTTAGGATGTAGTTTATAAGAATATGTTAATTAAACCAGTAAGCTGCTTTGCTTTCTCCTGTCCCTCACAGTGGACATACCTCAGACAAACTCTTCTTTGGTACACCCCTGCCCTGCTTCTCAGGAAGTTATAGACTGGTGACCTCCCCAGCAGGACCCCTCTAGCATAAGGACTCTCTGCCCATGGGTGGCCAGGGATTCAGGCTCCATCTTTCACACTCATGGGGCACTGTTCTGGGGTATCTACCCCCAATGTCTTTCATATGTGAGTTTCTCCATTTTTTCAATTGAATTCATTTTTTTTAGTTGACTTGAGGCACCTCTTCCTGCCTCTTGCCCCAGTCCACTGGAGAAAGCTCATCCTGGATAACTGCTATTCCTGTTCTTGCGTCTGTATCCAGGACTCCAGCTGCTATATGGGTTGCCTCCCAGAGACAGAGCCCTTATGACATCATTCCCTCTCCCCAGAGGCCACCACTTGTCAAGGAAAGTGTGGTGGGGATCATGGAGACCCAGATTTAGAACCATAGGGGACCTTAGAGGCCATTAGTTCAACCTCTTTCTTATCATCATCAATAAGCATTTATTAAGCATCTACTATATTCCAACCATTGTGCTAAGAGCTGGGGATGCAAAAAACAAAAACCCAAACAAACAAAAAAGGTGAAAGACAGTCCCTGGCCTCAAGGAGCTTCCAATATACAGAGAGATCTTGTGGTTTATCCAGAATCACATAACTAGTTGTTGTCATTGTGTTTGTCCCTCATTCTTGAAGAGGACCATGACATGAGGGAAATGATGACGTGGCTTGAAGTTGACTTGGATTTGAGTGAGGGAGGTCTGTGCAAGGTCACCAGCCTCACTTTCTCCTCCAGAGCCATCTGGGTCCAGTGGCCTGATATTCACCAGGACGACTGGAGATGGCCCAGGATGAAATGGGAGATCCTGGCTCTTTCAGGCTAAGGTCTTTTCAGGTTCTCACTTTGAGTGAGGTAATGCCCATTCAGTGAATAGGCCTCTTTAAGAAGTTAATCAAGGGATGATTCCTTTAATCGAAACTCAAAAAAAAAAAAAAGAAAGAAAAATCAAACTGGAAGGGGAAGACCCTCAGGGTTCCTGGCCAAAAGGAAATGTCTGAGGGAGGACTTGAACCCAGGTCACATTGATTCCAAGTCCAGCACAATAGCCATTTTACTATGCTATTCCTCTGGTTTAGGGTTGGATGGGAGACTCCAAGGTATCTTCTATCTTTGTGATTCTGTGACTATCCTGAGCTTAGTGCATTCTAGGCCTAGCAGTCAATCCAACATATGCCCAAGATGTAACAAAGGGACTGGGGTGAATGAATTTTTAATAGCCAATTGACACTTATTGAAAAAGATGAGCTGTCTTTTAAGCTCAAGATAATGAAGCTCCTTTGGCAATTTATATAGCTCATCTTGAAGGCGGAGGGAGAGAACATCATTTTAATTGCAATACAATATGAATCTCGTGAAGACTTTATAGCTTTGTTTTTAGTTTTATTGTTTGGGAATAAATTTATATCGTTCTTTGTGGGAAGGAGGATTTATGGGGCTCCTCTGACAGGCCCTGGAAAGTGGAGCAGAATTAGGGATGTCTATGGAGGTTTCCCTTGCTGTCCAAAAGTCTGCTCAGGACCAGAGGAGATTCTGGCTTTTCCTCAAACTCAGCACATCATCTCCAGTCTCCTTGTTTTTGTACAAGCTATCTTCTGCATCTGGAATACACTCCTTCCTCACCTTTTGCCTCTTAGGATCAATCCCTTAAATGTCCTGCCACCCTTCAATTCCATATGCCACTGAGAGCCTATGGGGCACCTGGAAGGTCCCAGTTAAAGGCAATGAGTGTTCAGAACCACCTTCCCCCTTCCCCATCCCCAGGCTGTCCAGGCCTTACCCCTAACCTTCCTCCCATCCTCCATCCTGTCAAATAATATATCTTCCCTCCCCTCATCACCTCCATTGTTGGAGGGAATGTAGAATATCCACTCCACTTTGACCCTTAGATCTACTCTCTCCCTCCCAATAGTGGTAGACCTGTCCTCTCAAGGCTTCTTACCACGTGGGGAAGACCCCCTGGTATACTTTAAGGTGGGCCTTGCCATCCATCACACTTGGGTGCCCTTCAGACTTCTGGGACTTGCCATCGACCCTGCATCTTAACCTTCCAACATGTATTATATTCTTCAATTAGAGTAGGAATGTTTTGAGATTGATTGATTGACTTACCACTTAGTCAGCATTTAATGCTTTCTCATTCATTGGAACATTCAGAGGCAGCTAGATGGTGCAGTGGATAAAGCCTCAGAGTCAGGAAGCCTAGAATCAGGGGCCTAGAGTCAAGAAGACCTGAGTTCAAATCCTGCCTCAGACACTAGCTGTGTGACCCAGGACAAGTCACTTAACCTCTGCCTCAGTCTCCTCAACTGTAAGAAAAGGAAAATAATAGCACCTAATTCACAGGGCTATGTGAGGATCAAAGGAGCCATCTCTAAAGTGTTTCACCCAGTGCCAGGCACATTCCCTTTCCCTCCTTAGGTGCTCCTTCCCATTAATGCCCTTTCTAATCTTTCTCCTCTGTTCTCAAACTCCTCTGTTTACATTTGTCTCCCTAATAGAAGGTAAGATACTAGGCAGGAAAGGGGGCAAGGATTTGCTTTGTCTCTGAGTGAACAGTGTCTGGTCACATCAAAGGTACCTATTGTTAACACAGTCATCAACCAACCAATCAACAAGTTTGCATTAAAGGCTTACTATGAGCCAGGAGCTGTTTTAGGTGCTGGTGATAAAAAGATAAAAATGAAGTTGTCCCTGCCCTCAAGGAGCTTACTTTCTATAAGGGTGACAATATATACACCTATACGCATATACAAAATTTATACAGACTAAATCCTCAGACAAGAGGCTCAACTCTGGGCTCCCATGGACCTGAATTCATCCTACTTGGGGGAGGCTGACCCTAAAATGGGGTGGGGCCCAGAAACATCAAGTTTCTCTCTCTGTCTCTCTCTCTTTCTCTGTCTCTCTCCTTGTCTCTCTCTCTGTCTCTCTGTCTCTGTTTCTGTCTGTCTGTCTGTCTGTCTGTCTCTCTCTCTGTCTCTGTTTCTGTCTCTCTCTGTCTCTCTCTGTCTCTGTCTCTGTCTGTCTGTCTGTCTGTCTCTCTCTCATTTTCCCCATCCCAGAATTAAACATTGGGAAAATCTATAAAGCAAAGCTTAGGTATGTTTTGTGACTAGGGTTCTCCTCCAGAGGTTTATAATGACCCTTCTAGAAAAGGCACTCAGTGTACAGGTTTATTTCCTCCAACATAAAAACTATTTAAGACACAAAAGAGAACATTAAGAAATACAAAAACATAAAACGTCTCAAATGGCTCATTACACTCATTATACTCTCCTGGGAAGTAAAGAGATTTGAGAGAGCTGTTGAACAAATATTTCAGATATTTTCACAATTGCACTGGACCTGTACAGACCGAGTAGTTCTTAAGGTCCTGATCTCCTGATGACCCAGAACATGGCTTGGGCTTCCTTTCATTCTTTCAGCTCCAGGGTCCTTCTGGAGAGTGGCGTTCTTCTCCAAGAAGAGAGGAGAAATCTGCACCCCACCCTCCATGCTGGGCAGCTAGAAACAGACTTAGATACCATCTGAGCTCTCACAATCAGGAGGTACTTGCCAAAGTTGAAGTAACATGGGGGACTGACCTAGATAGGCCATTCTTGGGAAGGTGCCTTGAGGCAGCTGGGTGGTACAGTGGTTAGAGCACTG
This sequence comes from Trichosurus vulpecula, assembly GCF_011100635.1. Classification (NCBI taxonomy): domain Eukaryota; kingdom Metazoa; phylum Chordata; class Mammalia; order Diprotodontia; family Phalangeridae; genus Trichosurus; species Trichosurus vulpecula. The sequence goes on along the minus strand of NC_050573.1, from coordinate 47,083,212 downwards.
GATTTAGAGTCAGGAATACCTGAGTTCAAAACCTGCCTCAGATATTTCCTAGCTGTGTGACCTTAGGCAAGTTACTTAGCATCTCTGTCTCAGTTTCCTCATTGGAGAAATGAAGGAGTTGGATTGACTTCAATGTCCCTTCCATTTCTAAATACTTTTGTTCAGTCATTTATGACTCTTTGTGACTCCATTTGGGGTTTTCTTGGCAGAGATACTGGAGTGGTTTGCCATTTCCTTCTCCAGTTGATTTTACAGATAGGGAAACTGAGGCAGACAAGGTTAAGTGACTTGCTCAAGGTCACCTAGCTAGTAAGTGTCTAAGACCAGATTTGAACTCAGGAAGATGAATCTTTCTGACTCCAGGCTCAGTGCTCTATCCACAGCACCATCTATTTACCCTAGTTCTAAATATACAAATACACAATTTTATAAACCTAGACTTGGGTAGATATTCCCTGCCTGGTTGCTGGGCAGGCAGCATAGTATAGTGGAGAGAGCACCGTTTCGTAAACAGAGGTCATCTGTTCAAATCCTACCTTTGAACCTCAATGTCCTCCAATGTAAAATGAAGTTGTTGGACCAAGTGACTACTCTCTGCCCTAGGTCTTTGATCCTAGAGCTCTTCATCATCTCCCAATGTAAGCTCCTAAGTAATGCCTGTCAATCAACAAGCATTAAGACCTACTATGTGCCAGGCACTGTACTAATTACTGGAAATGCAAAGAAAGGCAAAAAATGGTACCTACTCTCAAGGAGCTCCCAGTCTAATGGGGGAGAGAACGTATAAGCTGCTACACACAGACAAGATATATACAGGTTAAATAGGAATAATCAACAGCATTAAGAGTAAGGGAATCAGAAAAGGCTTCTTGTAGAAGGTGGGATGTTAGCAGAGATTTGAAGGAGGCCAGGGAAGCCGGGAGGTGGAGAATTCTCAGCATGAAAGACAGAGAGTAAAAATGCATGGTGTTGGGAGATGGAGAGTCCTGTGAGAGGTCATTGCAGAGTACATGGTGGGCAGATGTAAGAAGACTGAACAGGTGGGAGGGAGCTAGGTTAGGAAGGACTTTGAATGCCAACTAGGATTTGATATGTGATCCTGGAGGTGATTGGGAGCCACTTGAGTTTATTGACTAGAAAAGTGACATGGTTGGACTTTTGCTTTAGGAAAAACATTTTGAAATTTGAGTAGAAGATGGATTGGAGTGGGGAACACATATGAAGGAAGGGACACATATGAAAGATATTAGAAAGGTAGAAATGACAGGACTTGGAAATGGATTGGATAATGGAAGTGAGAGAGAGTCAGGAGTCAAGGCTCACACCTAGGTTTTGAGTCTGGGTGATGGGGAGGATAATGGCACCCTTGGTAAAGAAGAGGGGAAGGATAATGAGTTCAGCTATTGGCATGTTGAGTTTATGGTATTTACAGGACACCTGGTTTAGAGGTCCAACAGATAGTAAATTATGTGAGAACAGTGGTCAGATCTGGACAAATATATCTGAGAGTCACAAGTATTTTTGTTGTTGTTCGTTTGTTTCAGTCATGTCTGGTTCTTCATGACCCCTTTTGGAATTTTATTGGCAAAGATAATGGAGTGGTTTGCCATTTCCTCCTCAAGCTCATTTTACAGAAGAAGAAATTGAGGCAAATAATGCTAAGTGATCTGCCCATGGTTACACAGCTAGGAAGTGTCTGAGGTTGGATTTGAACTCAGGAAGATGAGTCTTTCTGACTCCAGGCTTGGCATTCTATCCACTGTGCCACTTAGTTGCCCATCAGTGTAGAGGTGATAAATGAATCCATGAGACCTAATGAGATGACCAAGTGAAATAAAGAGAAGAGGGCCCAGGACAGAGACCTGAAAGACACTCATGGTGTGTGGATTTGTTCTTGAATGAAGATCCAGCACAGGAGACTGAGAAGAAGCAAACAGGTAGGAGAGCAGACCCAAGACATAGAAATGTCATGGAAACCTGGAGAGAAGAGGGTATCAAGGAGAATTGCCAATGTCAAAGGCTGCAGAGAAGTTAAGAAGGAGGAGGACTGAGAAAAGACCAGTGGATTTGTCTACCAAGAGACCATTGCTATCCTTGGAGAGAATGGTTTTGTTGGAATGATGAAGTTGGAAGCCAGACTATAGCAAATTTAGAAGAGAAAGAAAGGAGAGGAAGTGGAGGCATTGGTCGTAGATGGCCTTCTTGAGGAGTTGAGCTATAAAAGGAAAGAGAGATATGAGATGATTGCTATTAAGGATAGACAGATCAAATGAATTTGTTTGAGGATGGGGAGACAAGTATGGTGTATTTGTAGATAGTAGGGAAGAAACCAGAAATGGAAGATGAGTGAGAAAGTGGGGATGTTGGGCAACATGTGGAAGAAGACTGGATGGAATACTTGAGGCAGCTAAGTAGTGCAGTGGATAGAGCACAGGGCTAGAGTCAGGAAGACTTGAGTTTAAATCTAGTCTTAGAGACTTAATAGCTGTGTCACCCTGGAATGGATGAAAAAAACTAAGGGGTTGAGTAATTGGAGATCACAGAGAGAACAAAGGACAGGGTTTGGGGTTGTAAGGCAGGAGAAGAAGGACAACAGATTTCAGTCAAATAGGAGAATTTCAGAGTCCATGAACATGAAAGTGTGGGAGATGGCAATGTCAAGAGTAGGATGATCTCTGTAATTAAGATGGGGTGGAGAAGTGGGTCATGGGAAATGAATAAGTTGAGAACTTGGAGGTTAGGGTGTTTCAGGGTGTATCACTTAGGTATGTTGAAGTCTCCTAGCATGATGGCAGGAATTGAGAAGAAAAGAAAGACTGAGAGCCAGGCATTAAAATCATTGAGGAAAGACGGGAGTGTCCTAGAGGTCTGCAGATGCTAGTTAACAGAATCTTAATTGAGTGGTAGATATGGATTGAGTGTACCTCAAAGGAAGAGTGATTACTGAGTGATGGAGGTAGAGGGAAACCTTCAAAGTGACAATGGGGAGCAAGGAATATTCCAACAACCCTATCTTGACTAGTGAGGAAGAGCAGATGAATGAAAGTGCAGCTGGTATTGGAGAGGGTGGCCAGGGAGGTTGAGTCATTAGGAGAGACACAAGTCTCAGTGACAGCCTGAAGATGAAAGGAGTAGGAAAGGAAAAGATTTAAGATGGAAGCAAGTTTATTTTCTATGGAGGTGGCATCCCAGAGAGCACATCCCAGAAGAGGCAAGGAGCTTCAGAATGAGACATTGTGGTGGTGGGGAAATTGGGAGAGAGATGGAATAAAAGCGTGAGCAGTAGGGGATGGAGAACAGGTTTGAATAAGGACATTTGGGGGTTCAGAATCACTAGGACTGGGGGATGGGAATCTGACTGGGTGCGAGTTTGATAATTACTAAGGGATGAGTTCAGGCAGATTTATCTTGGGTGGAAGATCCTCAGGGGATGAGGACTAGGCAGGTCAGGATAGGGGACCAGTGTGGGGAGCCAATGGAATGGCTTTTCTCTTTCCCCTATAGGTAGGAAGAGGTCATGTGAGGAGACTGGCCTGATGGAATAGGGCGTGTGTGTGTGTGTGTGTGTGTGTGTGTGTGTGTGTGTGTGTGTGTATGTGTGTGTGTGTGTCTCCTTCCCTTTCAGGAAGAGGCCAGGCAAGGAGTAGTCTTCCTCTAAGCCTCCAAAAGGTTGACTGAAACCAGTCAGAGAATATCTGTACATGTTCCAAGAAATGGCCCTTATAGGCCAGTTCATTTATGTCACATAGGGAATGTTGGTTTCTTAGGATCCTTTGTGCTCAAGGGAGAAAATGGAAAAGCAGGAGAAGGCAGTCAGGGTCTAATGCTTCCCTAGGTAGGCATAAATTCTTATTCTTGCTTCTATCTCTTTGCAACTTCCATTGATGCTCATGAGGGGTAGGACAGAGAAATCTTCATTCTCTCACCCCTCTTGACAGAAGTCCAAGAAAGAAAAGCACTAGAAAGTATTCCCTCAGAAGAACCAAAAACAACCCTAAGCTATTGCTCCTGGTTCCTTTTATGGATCACTGAATGGGTAGTTCCTTCTGATTCTCAAGTACCAGCCATTTTAGAGGCAGCCCCAATTTCTAGGGACCAAGCAGGAGTTGCTGATTCACCACGGTAAAACATATATATCTCAACAAACACTTATACACATGTATAGTGCTACAGGAGGAATCCTATTTTTTCTCACAAAAGTCCTATAATTTAATCAAGCAGATTAGAGGATGTAATTGATTGAATCCCCCTGATCAACTCCCTACCCTCTCTACAAATAACAAGCTATTTTTTGGTGGTGGTGGGGCACTAGCAGCTGAGGGCAATTAAGAAAAATCTCATATAGAAGGTGGCATTTGAGCTGAGCTCTGAAGGACAAGAGATGCTGAAAGGTCTCTACCTCTTAGAGATAAGGAGGGAATGAATTTCAGGTGTGAAGGGCTTTATATGTCAAATAGAATAATAGTTAAGAATAACTAACGTTTATATCAGACTTACTCTGTGCTAGGCTAAATGCTTTATAAACATCTCATTTGAGTCTCATAACACCCCTGGGAGGTAGGTAGTATTATTGTTGCCGTTTTACAGATGAAGAAACTGAGGCAAACAGAAGTTAAGTGACTTACCCAAAGTCACCTAGCCAGTAAGTATCTGGGGCAGGATTTAAATTCAGGTCTTCCTGACTCCAGAGCTCTGTCCATTGCATCACCCAGCAGGGAGCCACCTGATTTCATGAGCAGGGGAATGGCATGGTCAGCTGCATGGAGAAGGGATTGGACAGGGGGCAGAGTGGAGGCAGAGAGTCCAATTAGGAGGCTGTTACCGTAGAATGGGTGAGAGGTGATGAGGGCTTGAAGTAGGGTATTGGGTCATCTGCTCGAAGAGAAGATGACAGATTTGAGAGATGTCATGGAAAGAGAATCAACCCAACTTGGAAACTGACTAGATAAATGATGAGTCTTGAAAGGGGAGTGTAAGATTGCATAGAGAATAGCCTCCTGCAGAGGGCAGGATTTAAGCTAAGTCTTGAAGTAAGGGAGGTGGCACAGTGGAGAGAAAACCCCGCCTGGGGGGAGTTCAAACACAGCCTCAGACACTTACTAGCCGTGTGACCCCTGGCAAGTCACTTAGCCCTCTTTGCTTCCTCATCTGTAAAATGACCTGGAGAAGGAAATAGCAAACTATTACAATATTTTTATTAGTAGCAATTTAGATTTGAAGATCTTTCCCATCCATTAATAGGCCATGTGACTTGCTTACATCACAGGAAGCCTAAGTCACATGTGGTAGGAGGAGCTTCCTGACAGAAAAAGGAAGTTACATCACAGGAAATGCAAAGAAAGAGAGAGAGCTGTTATGGTGACTAATGGCTGCTAATGGCTACCATGATAGTTAGAGCTGCATGGACTGACTTAGCTGTACTGGGAGTTTGTTTTTGGGAAGACCCCAGCGGGGGATTGGAGAAGTTTTGGGATGGCGAGGCGCCATGTTGTGATATTATGTATTGAATGCTTTACTGTTGTGTTGGATTGGTTCAATGGCTTATGGGATGTGGTTCTCTGGTGTCTGAATGAATGCTTTACCTTCTATGTGGAGAGTCTCACGATACATAACCATGTACGCATATTGACAATTATCTACATTGATATTATTACCTTACTGGTACACTTTGACAAGAAATGGGGTCAGGGAGAGTCAGACACAACTGAATAACCAAAAGGAAAGCTAAATGGTCTGGTATATGGTAAGTATTTAATAGATGTTAGTTGAATATTCAATCTCATTCATTTATAACCAAGCTCCCACGTGTGCCTCTTGTATATTTAAGTTATTGTCCCTCTCTTCCCCCACCTCCCTGAGCTCAGAGGAAAACACTGTAGTGATGAAGTGAAGGACAGTGATGTAGGAACTGAGGATGGCTCTTTGCCCTTCTGATCAGATATCTGTTCTTCTCACGGACAATACACCATCCAAGAGGACAGAACTGGGCAGAATCCAGTCCTTGTTAGTTTCTTCTTCATCCAGCCCTCCATTTTCTGGACTGACCCATTCAATTCAGGACTAGAAATCCAGAGGAAAATAGAGGAGGTTCAGGAACTGCTTGAGGCTGGCAGCTGGCTGTGGTCCCCTCAACATCACCTGCTGTGACCAGGTTTGGGAACCAGGGGAGTTAGAGATGTGAGTGGCACTGCAGAGAATGAAGATAGACTGCAGCTGACATGACAGCTGTGAAATAACCTTAGAGGTTGAGAAGACTGTGACCATGTACTGTCCTATATTTACACCCTCCCTTTTGTTTCTGGCTTATAGAAGAAACCTTAGGGAGGTCCCAGGCAAGTAAACTACTCCTTGGATCTTCCCCAGGACTTCTGGGGAGCTGGAAGAAAATGTAGACCTGTCCTTCCAACATCAGAGGGAAGGTTTTGGCAGACTGTGGCACTGGAAAGTCCATGAGGAGGATGCTTAACAATTTTCTTACAATCTTGCTATGCATAATAAACTATGTCATTAGACTAAGAAGACTGTGCAGTGAGACACCCCTTCTGGGATCCTCCTCAAACCCATATTCATGCTTATAGGGTGGTTTCTCAGAACCTGCTTCCTAAGATCCTGGACAAGGGTATACTGATAGATGTGTAACATTGGCTTTGGGTGGGTAGGTGGGTGAATGTATGCATAACACACTTTTAAGATTAACTTGAATTATTAACATTTTCTGTAATACTTTCTTAAGTCTAGGCAATCAACTACAGCAACAACAACAACAACAACAATAAAAATCAAGCCCTGATTTATATTGCGTTTGCAGATTTCTTTGGTGTAAATATTCACACTGAATATTTAACAATGGCCTCTCCAAAGTTGACTTCACAGCTGGTTTTAGAATATCACTGATTCTAGGGTATTAGAATCAGTGGTAGATATCTACTACTAAAACAATAGCTCATAAGCCCCCACTGGTGTGCTTTCCACTAACAATCAGCCAGTAGACTCAGCTAACTCTTATTAAAAAGCATTAACTCACATTTATTCCAATGGTACAGAAAGAATGTTAATTATAAAACATCTGCCCCATAAACTTGTGACAGGTGTTCACCCTCTTGCAAATTTAGGCAGCATCCATGGGAAAAATGGACTCAAACATAGAATACAATGATAGTGAGGATCTATGAAATATATATGTATTTATATATATATATATATATATATATATATAAACACACACACATGTATAAATACACTGTAGCAACAATCTGCTAGCAGCTATTGTGGCTGTGTAAAACCAACAACAACCAGAACACAGAAGTCTGCTAACAAAGGTTCTTTGATTTGCTTTACTAAGGAAAGCAACATTAAGAGGTTAACAATCCTACTTTAATCCAACATACGAGTATCATTCACTTAGCTCAGGAGGAAAAGCCAGCAACCTGAACTTCAGAGCAAATACAAACAAATTACAAACATACACAATATAAACAGACAAAATCACAATTCATAGTCACCAAAGAACCAATGGGTCTGGGTTAGCAAAGCTGGGGGGCAGTTACAACAGAGTCTCATGCTACTCCTCCAGTGACTGAGAGTCCCAAGGGAGAATGTCAACCTCTGGGTTTATATATCTTGTTCAGGGTCAAAGGGTGTCACAATGTGCGACTCAAACCCACGTGACCTAAAAGCATCACAAACATGGGACTCAAACCCACGTGGCCTAAAAGCCTCTGATGTCACAAACATGTCACTCAAACCCATGCAAACCAGGCTTTCCCTTGAGGCAAGGAGGTCATCAAAGAATCCTAATTTAATCAAAGAAACAAAGGCCTGGACTCATCAAGGGCACTTGATTAAATAAGTGCTCCAAAAGAGAAAACAGTAAAAAAATCCCACTTTCATTAATATTACATACGTACATATACATATGTATAATACATACGTACATATGTGTATATATATATATATAGTTGATAACTGTATTTCCACATATTTGGTTTCCTACGTAATTTCATGTGTTTTATTTTGTGCATTCAAAAACCTTCTGAGGAGGGAGGGGTGCACAGACTTCACCAGATGGCCCAGTGGAAGGGTCCAGGATTCCAAAACAGTTAAAAATCCCTGTCTTAGAGGCAATGGGGAAACATGGAAGCTTTTTTTGAGCAAGGGGTTTGCATAGTCAAAAGTTATTTAGGAATAAAACCACTAACAACAGTGATGACAGGGCTAAGATTTACGTAGAGCCTTGCAAAGTGCTTTATATATTATCACATTTGATCTTTGCAAAAACCTTGTGAGATCAGTGCTATCATCCTCTCCATTTTAATAATAATAATAATAGGTAACGTTTATACGGTGTTTTAATATTGTTTCATTTGATCCTAACAACCACCCTAGGAGGTACCTGCTGTTATCCTTACCCTCATTTTACAGCTGAGGAAACTGAGGTAGAGAGGTGTTACATGACTTGCCCAAGGTCATAGAGCTAGGAAGCCTCTGAGGTCAGATTTGAGTTCAGGATGTCCTGATTTACCACTGTTCTGCCCACTTCCTTCTTCTCCGATGTTCTACCCACTGGCCAAGAGAGGCCAAGGGTTATGAACTTATAACTTCCTGACGCCGAGGCTGGAGTTCTATCCACTCTGGTACTTTGAAGCCAATACAGTTATCTCTTCCACATCTCAACCTTCCCCATCATGGTTTTGGTGGTGTGGTGTAAGAAATCAAATAGGAATTCTTTTGGTATTTTGCAGAAGCCAAAAATTATATACAAGGCCAACAGATGACAGAAAAAGTTTAGAAATACATAAAAATGTATGTCTAGTATTGTATAATGTCAACATATTTTATCTTTTAATCTCATAATAATTCAGATTTCTTCTCTAGTGTGAAGGGAGGGCTAAAACATTTTACATGGATTTTCCAGATCTCAAGGGCACCACACCCCTAATCCCTGTGATGTGGAAGGGTTAACTATAATTTGTCAGCTATGTGGAAAAAGGGCTATTGTTGTCTTGCCCAACTCTTTGTAATCCCTTTTGGGGTTTTCTGGGCAAAGATACATGAGTGGTTTGCCATTTCCTTCTCCAGTTCATTTTACAGATGAGGAAACTGAGGTAAACAGGGTTGAGTGACTTGCTCAGGGTCACACAGCTAATAAGTGTCTGAGGCTGGATTTGAACTTAGGTCTTCCTGACTCCAGTCTCAATGCTCTAAGCACTGTACCACCTAGCTGCCCCTGGCAAAAGGATTAGAGAGAGGAATTACTGGTGGCAGAGAGATGAATTAGGAGACTGTGACATTAGCTCAGGGAAGCAGCAACTAGGTCTGTCTGAAGTAGGGTGGTAGTCATGCGAGTGCAGAGACGGGCACCTAGATGAATGTTGTTAGGAGAGAAGCAGGATTTGAACCCAGCTTCTCTGCCTCCAGATCTGTCCTCCTTCCATCTTGCCAAGCTGTTTCTTTGGTGGCTGCATACCTGAAGAGACCATCCCATTTCTGTGACTGGACTGGACTTGGGCTGTCTCCAGCTCTGCAGGGAATGAAGCCCTGGCTTAGAAACCATCTGTTGACAAATTGTGCCCCTGGCACTGCGATGTAGCTATTGAACTTGGTCTGTTCAATTTACAAAGGATTAATTAGCATGCAGAGCAGGGCTGGCATCCCTCAGGTCCCAGTCTGAAGACCACACAGCCCTCAGGAGGCAGAGATGGATAGCTTACCAGCAGGGCACAGCTGTCGGCTGGCATTGAGGTTTGGACCTGTTCACTCTCAAATCAGTGGAGCGCCATGCACTGCTATACCATGCTATTTTCTCAGATGACAGGCACATGCAGCTTGGTAGCATTTGCCAGAGCTGATGATATGTGTCAACAAAACTTTTAGAGCCCACCCACAATGAGGCTCAGAAGAGGACTCTAGACTTTCTAAGATCTACTTTGAGGTGGTGGGTAGAGAAGGGGAATATGAACATTTGCTAAACACCTACTATGTGCTGGGCACTGTGCTAAGGCCTTTACAAACGTTCTCTCATTTGATTCTCACAATGACCCTGGGAGGTTGGTGGTGTTATTTCTTATTACCATTTTATGCTTAATGACACTGAGACAGACAGAGGTTAATCACAAGGTGATTACATACAGTGATCACAGAGGTGAGATGGAGGTTAAATAAGGTGTCTGAGACAGAATTTGAATCCAGGTCTTTCTTGTTCCAAGGCTAGTGTCCTGTTCACTATAACAAGTTGCACTTGCTATTGTGGCAGACCCAAGCATCCAGGTGGTAGGGTGGATAGAGCCCTGGCCCTGGAGGAAGGAAGACCCAGATTCAAATCCTTCTTCAGACACTTACTAGCTATGAAACCTGTAGGTTTCAATTTCCTGATCTGTAAAAAACAAAATGAGGGAGTAGGATTCCATAACTTCTTAGCTTCTTTGCAGATATGACTTTATAATCCCATTCTTTCCTCCAAATTATGTTGTATTTACTTTTCTGTCAAGGATGACCACAGTCTCTGAATAATTTTAATGTTGGAGATTACCCAAAGGGCAATGGCGAGGTACATGATGATGATACTAAATTATTTATTAAGCGCTTACTGTATGCCAGGCACCAATATGCTAAGTGTTGGGGATAAAAATACAAACAAGCAAGACAATCCTTGCCCTCAAGGAGCTTATATTCTAATAAGAGAGGATAATATATAAAAGGAGCTAGAGATTGGAGAGGGGAAGAGGGATGGCCCACATGCGGAAGTCTTGGTGTGGAGATAGCAGGAAGTAGCTTGGAAACCTCATCCCAGGTAAGATGATAGAACAGTTCCTCTTCAAGAGCCAGCGACATAGTCCAGGGTTCCAGTGAGAGAGGAGTGAGGAGGCTGAGAATGATGGAGTGTAGGGAGCACATATATGGTGGGTATGAGGAGGAACTTTGCTGGAGACAAAGCCTAAAGGATGTTATCAGAGCAGTGTGTGACTGGGGGAGAATTACAAAAATAAACTGTAGCCTGGGTTGGTCATTTGCTTAGGGAATGGGATAATTACTGAGCAGACAGGCCATGGATTGTGCATGTATTGATGGCCATGTAATGTCAAGGGATCGGGAGTGAAGCCATTAGCACATTGGGAGAGCCTCCTGTGGCAAGTTTATGGGAGGACAAGATGGACAGGCTTGGATGGGTTGGCTACGTATCACTGTAGCAATACAATGTAGATCATGAATGACCGAATGAATGAAAAAAAAAAACATTGAGTCCTTATTGTATGCTAAGTACTGAGGTTACGAACACAAAAACAGACACAGTCCCTGCTCCCCAGTTGTTTATATTCTAATAGAGGCAATATATACAGGGTGTCCCCGAAGTCTTACTTAAACCCAAACTTAAAACTGCAGGCAGACTATGGGGATACCCTGTGTAGAGGAGCGGCAAACTGGAAGGGGGTACTTTGGTTGTGAAAGTTACAGGGATGGAGAATGGGGCAATGGAGGAGTTAGAGTGATACCCCTTTCATGTGGAAATGGCAGATTTGATTTGATTATGGAAAGTGGAGGAGGGGTACTCTTGCAGGGGCTGGAGAGCAGATGGCTAGAAGAGGGGGAAGGGGGAAGCAGAATGAGCATTTATATAGCACCTACTACATGCCAGGCAGTACGCTAAGCCCTTTACAAATATCACCTCATTTGATCCTCACAACAACCCTAAGAGTTAGATGCTGTTATTATCCCCATTTTACAGTTGAGGAAACTGAGGCAATTAGACGGCTTGCCAGAGTTAAAGCTTGTCAGTGTCTGAGGATGAATTTGAACTCAGGTCTTCCTGGCTCCAGACTCAGTGATCCATCTACTGCATGACCCAGTGCTTGCACCAGTCAGGATGGTGTTGCCCCATTGTGGTATATACTTACCTGTTGCCTGCCTCTACCCATCATGGATGGCATTTTTTATGCCCTCTTTTGCAAGCAAGTTATCCTCAGTAGTTTGGGGAAGCCATGCATCCTTCCATTATCAGTTTGGGTTACTTATTTAAAAGATAAGCTCTTTAATCTATCATGCAAATTAGAATAGGTTCCCAACCTGCTGGAAATTAAGACAGGACTAAAATAAAACACTGATGCCAATGAGGAATTCTGCATATTTTACATATAATTTGCATGTTCCCCTAAGTGTCTGATTGCTCTCCAGCCCCCTGCCTTGTCCTGGCCTGCTGCATCCGGAGGGGTTAGATGAACTTGGAGTTCTGATATAGATACCAACTCTGGGCTTCTCTACTTCCCTCTGGGGCAGACAGATCCACAGACAGCTGTGTGTTCCCTTTCAGGGAGGCAGGTGCAGGTGACTGTGGCATTTAGGAAGCCATAGGAGGCATCCCTGAAGTCTCTTCATCCCAGGGGACTGCTCTTTGCCAGAGCCTGACTCCTTAACGTGGCCACAGCCAGAGAGAACTTTTCTTTCCCCATGGGTAGCTGACTAAGTGCTCCCTTGCCTCTTACCCACTCCCTCATCCTGATGCGACTGGCTTGTTAGCAGCTCCTAGGGGGAGGAAAGGGGGAGGGGAAGCTGAGCCAGCTCCCTGCTATCAGCCCCTGCCTGCTGGTTCATTCCCATGATCATGCCTTTATTTCCACTGATTAAGCCCATTAGCATGCAATCCATGTGAGCACAGATAAGGAATTTCAGAGAAGGGAGAAGTGGTTCCATGCAGAAAGTGGATTGACATTCTAGCCATGAGCATCCCTGAGTAGCCCAGCCTGCCAAGACTTTCAGTTGGAGAAGACTGCCCTGGGAAGGCTGAAAGCAATACAGGCAGGAGGACTGATGGGCAATGGCCTATTCTCCCTACATCATGCATTGACAGCACTGGATGAATGTTCTCTTAGCCTCAAAGACAGCTGGGTGGAGCAGTGGGTGGAGCACTGGACCTGGAGTCAGGAACACCCGAATTCAAATCTGGTCTCAGACACTTGCTGGCTGTGCCATCCTGGGCACGTCACTGAACCTCTGTCTGCCTCAGTTTCTTCATCTGTGAGATGCTATAATAGCATATGATATAATGTGACATAACATGAGATATCTCTAAGTGCTATAATAAGAGCACCTCCCTCCTGGGGAGTTGTGAGAATCAAATGAGACAATAGTTATAGATGCCTTAAAACACTGTTTAAATGCCAGCTATTATTGTCAGCAGTCATTAAGATGCTATAATACTGTTGGAGGGGCCATGTATCAATAATCAATTTTCTACTTATCTGTCCTAGGCAATTTGTCGTTTGCAGACAGTGCACAGGGCTGAAGCGCTTGTTCAGCCTTAGCCCAGTTCTATGGACACTGATGATTCTCAAGGCTGAAGAGGATCCAGGGATCCCATTCACAAGGAGAAGACATGACACAAGCGATAGAGCACTAGACCTGGAGTCAGGAGGACTTGGGTTCAGATCTTGCCTCTGACGCTTACTAGCTGTGTGACCATGGACGATTCACTCAACTTCGTCTTGGCGTCTCCAGGGGCTGTGAGTTTCCTTCCATTCCAGCTTTAAATCTATGATGCAATGTTCTTCTGGGAGGAAACACACTGAATTCGACTTCTGTGGCAGAGAGTGGCACAATCAGGGTCTTTTCCATCATTTCTGATGCGTTGGAATTGTTGGAATACAAACAACTTGCTTTCCTACTGAATTCACAGTTACCCCAATAGTTGGCCTACCAGGCACTCAGAATCACGGAATTTCAGAGTTGGAAGACAATTCAGCTATCATATCGTCCATCACATATCCCGAAGAGAATCCCCAGAACTGATCCAACAATTGGCCATCCAACTTTTTCTTGAAATACCTCCAGGATGGGAAAACCCACTGCTTTCCCAGGCAGTCCACTCTACTCTGGAATAGCTTGAATTTGTAGGAAGTTCTTTTCCTGTAAATTAAGCCTAGATTTGCTACTTCCAGCCATCTAGAGCCAGGAAGGACAAATCTAAGCATTCCGCCATGACAGTCTTTTAAATATTTGAATCCAGTTATCCTTCTCCCTGCATAGGCTATCTTCTCTTCATGTTAAACACCCACAGTCCTTGGTGTTAACTAATCCTTCTAAGAAATAAGCCTGAGGCTTTTCACCATTTTCTGTTGCCTTTCTATAGATGTTCTCTAGTTTACCAATGTCCCTCTTAAAGTGTGATCCAAATGTCCTTTTGTCACCTCAAATTCAACATGGCTCATCTTTTCTCCCCAAATTTGCTCCTCCTCTTCTTTACTTTCCCATTTATAGTTGTTTTTTATTCTTTGCTTGCCCTCATTCTCTAGATATAGTAACCAAGTCTTATGGATTTTACCTTTTCAAGGTCTTTCACATTTTTCTTTTTTTTTTCTTTTCTTCTTTTCTCTACCCTTCCATTGACTTGAAAGGCATTATTATGGTATAGTGGATTGAGAGTCAGTATTGAAATAGGGAAGACCTGGGTTAAGATCCTGTCTCTGGCACATATTGACTGCATGATCCAGGGCAAATCACTTAACTTCAGTGATCTAGCCAACTTTTAAGGCTATGGGTTGCAGAGAAGGTACTGAATTGCATTGGGAGAGGAAGCTTCCTCACCAGATAGATCCCTAGTCTTCCTCCATGTCCATTGGTTTACCCTAGCTCAGTCTCTATTCACCTCCTTCCCGGATTATAGAAATAACCACTTCACCAGGCTTCCTGTTTCATTATTCCCCACTCCAGATTGTTGTCCCCCATGTCCAGATCAGTCATTTTGTCACTTTCCTAATGTCCCTCCAAAGCTCAGAGGGCTTCAAGGGCTCTTGATTTCCTACAGGAGTTTCTTTACCCTGGCTTTAAAAGTGATTTGTGGGAAAAAAAAGTGCTCTGTGATCTGACCTCAACCTACCTTGCAAAGGGGTTTTAAACTGAAGAATAAGGGTGAGGGAAAACAAAACTGCCTACATGTATGCAGCCATTTAGTTACCATGGAAATCAGCTACAATATGAGCAGAAGCTATGATGTAGGAAGGAGGAGGCCATTTGAGACCCCCTAGACATATGAACCAAAATCCAAGGAAGGATCCAGTAGCAAAACTTGAGTTCTCAATTGTCAATATGCAAATGCTCAAATTATTACCAATTAACGACTAGAGTCCTTAAGGAGACAAATTTGACCTCACGGATATAACAGACTCAGAGGGATCAGATCCATGATTTAAATATAGCTTTGGATGCACATATGTTATTCAAATGAAACTAGATAGATAAAAGCCAGTAATAGTGGTGGATAGAGCATTGTATTATATTCTCAGATGAGAAAATCTAGGGAGCAAAGGACAAAGCACAGTGGAGAGCATTTAGCTGAAGGAGAAACAGAAGTGATATTGTCAGTAAAATATGCTACGGACCACTTGAACAGAGGGAGAAAATAAATTAGAAGTTTGGGAAAGAGATCATTAACCTCACACAGAGGCATACTCTTTAGTTATCCAGACATCTGACTGAGCTCTCACTTTGTCTTTCACTGTTTCTATCTCTCGCTTTATGTGTCTTTCTAACTCACTATCAAAATTTGCCTTAATGATGATTTCATACCCCAAACTTCTATTCTGAATCTGTTTTTCATCACTAGGGAAAAACTGATTGCCGGTTTGAATGATTAAAACTTCGAGGGGAAGGGACTGTTTCTTTCTGGAATTTGTGATAAAGGAAAAGAAAACTGGACATAGTCAGACATCCACCCTAGATCACGGGAGAACAGACTTGAAAACATTCAGAGAAAAGAGAGGTAAGATCCCATGCACTAAGGAAGTCAGTCCAGGAGAACAGCTAACACTGAAAAAATAAAATTATTCATACCAAATGGAAATAATTCTGATAAGGAAGAAAAACTGGAGTTGTCAGGAGAGATGTCTGTGTGTACGTGTAGAGAACTAACAATCCAATTTAGATGAAAGAAAAAGACGTACAGAAGATGGGAGCAAGGACATGTAACAGAGGATGAATACAAAAGCATGGAATGGTTCTAGGAGGATGGTGTCAGATGTGGTGAAGCTAAGAATGAACCGAAGCTGTCAAAAAAGGTGAAGGACAGCAAAGGACATTAAAAATTTCAGATAAATTGTTTATCTCTTGTTTTTTTCTCAATTACACGTAAAAAATTTAACATTTGTTTTTTCTTCAATTTTTAAAACATTTTTATTTAAAGTTTTGAGTTCCAAATTCTATCCTTCCCTCCCTTCTTCTCTTCCCTTCCCCCTCCCTGAGACAGTAAGAAATCAGATATAGATTATGCATATGCAATTATGTAAAACATTTCCATATTAGTCATTTTGAACAAGAAGACTTGAGTAAAAGAAAAAGAAAGAAAGTAGAAAATAGTATGCTGCAATCTGTGTTTAATCAGTATTAGTTCTTTCTCTGGAGGCAGATAGTATGCTTCATTATTAGAACTTTGGGATTGTCTTGGATCATTGTATTGCTGAGAATAGCTAAGTCATTCACAGTTCTTCATTGAACAATATTGCTGTTGCTATGTACAGCATTCTGGTTCTGTTCACTTCACTATGCATCAGTACATGTAAGTCTTTCCCAGTTTCTTTGAAATCATCTTGCTTATCATTTCTTATAGCATAATAATATTTCATTACAATTACATACCACAGCTTGTTTAGCCATTCTCCAATTGATAGGCATCCCTTTGATTTCCAGTTCTTAGCCACCACAGAAAGAACTGCTATAAATATTTTTGTTTTATTTTTTTTGAAGGGGGGAAAGCAGGGCAATTGGGGTTAAGTGACTTACCCCAGGTCACACAGCTAGTAAATGTGTCAAGTGTCTGAGGCTGGATTTGAACTCTACTCGCTGTGCCACCTAGCTGCCCTGCTATAAATATTTTTGTACAAATAGGTCCCCTTTCCCTTTTTTTGAGGATGTCTTTAGCATATAGACCTAGCAGTGGTATTTGCTGGATCAAAGGGTATGCACAGTTTTATAGCCCTCTGGGTATAGTTTCAAATTGCTCTTCAGAATGGTTGGATCAGTTTATGACTCCATCAACAATGCATTAGCATCCCAATTTTCCCACATCCCCTCCAACATTTTCCTTTTTTGTCATATTAGCCAACCTGATTGGTGTGAGGTGGTACCTCAGAATTGTTTTAATTTGCATATCTCTAATCAATAGTGATTTAGAGCATTTTTCTATATGACTATAGATAGCTTTGATTTCTTCATCTGAAAACTTCCTGTTCCTATCTTTTAACCATTTATCAATTGGGGAATGGCTTGTATTTTTTATAAATTTGACTCAGTTCTCTATATATGTGAAAAATGAGTCCTTTATCAGAGATACTTATTGCAAAATTTGCCCCCAGTTTTCTGCTTTCCTTATAATTTTGGTTGCATTAGTTTTGTTTATGCAAAACCCTTTAATTTTATATGATAAA
The DNA here is from genome assembly GCF_011100635.1 of Trichosurus vulpecula. Lineage (NCBI taxonomy): Eukaryota > Metazoa > Chordata > Mammalia > Diprotodontia > Phalangeridae > Trichosurus > Trichosurus vulpecula. The sequence goes on along the minus strand of NC_050573.1, from coordinate 47,065,804 downwards.
AATTACCTGTTACATTTTGTAATGCTCTCTGTATCTTCTTTGGTTTTAAATTCTTCCCTTATCCATAAATCTAACAGATAAACTTTTCCATGCTCTTTAAATTTGCTTATGGTACCATCCTTTATGTGTAAACCATGTACTCATTTTGACTTTATCTTGTTATACAATGTGAGATGTTGATCTATACCTAGTTTCTGCCATACTGTTTTGCAGTATTCCCAGGAGTTTTTGTGAAATGAGTTTTTGTTCTAAAAGCTTGGATCTTTGGGTTTATCATATACTAGATTAGTATGGTCATTTACTATAATGTAATATGCACCTAATCTATTTCACTGATCTCCCACTCTTTTTCTTAGCCAGTACCAGATTATTTTGATAATTACTGCTTTATAATATAGTTTGAGATCTGGTATGGCTAGACCACCTTCTTTCATATTTTTCCCCATTGATTCCCTTGATAGCCTTGAGCTTTTGTTTTGCCAAATGAATTTTGTTATATTTTTTCTAGTTCTATAAAATAATTTTTGATGGTTTGATTGGTATGTCACTGAGTAAACAAATTAATTTAGGTAGAATTGTTATTTCAGAAGGAATTTGGCAGGACTCTCTCTTTCCCTAATAATTTATATAGTATTCAAATTAATTGTTCTTTAAATGTTTGGTAGAATTCACTTGTGAATCCATCTGGTCCTGGGAATTTTTTCTTAGGGATCTCATTGATGGTTTGTTTAATTTCTTTTTTTAAGACAGGGTTATTCAAATATTCTATTTCCTCTTCTGCTAATCTGGGCAATTTATTTTTTTTTTGGTAAATATTCATCCATTTCACTTAGATTGTTAGATTTATTGTCATGTAATTGGGCAAAAATAGCTTCTAATAATTAATTTCATCTACATTGAAGGTGAATCCATCCTTTTCATTTTTGATACTGGTAAATTGGTTTCATTTTTTCTTTTCAAAAACCAAACAATGGTTTATTTATTTTATTTTTTAAAAATAAAACCAGCGTCTAGTTTTATTTATTAGTTCAATGGTTTTCTTTCAATTTTATTAATCTCTCCTTTGATTTGTAGAATTTTCAATTTGGTTTTAATTGAAGATTTTTAATTTGTTCTTTTTCTAGTTTTTAAAAGTTGCATGCTGAATTAATTCATCTGCTTTTTCTCTATTTTATTAATGTAAATATTTGGAGATATAAATTTTCCCCTAAGTACTGATTTGGCTGCGTTCTATAAGTTTTGGTATGTTGTCTCATAGTTATTCACTTTAAAGAAATTATTTATTATTTCTATGATTTATTCTTTTTAGGATTAGATTATTTAATTTCCAATTAATTTTTTTTGGAGGGGGATGGCAGAGCAATTGGGGTTAAGTGACTTGCCCAAGGTCACACAGCTAGTAAATGTGTCAAGTGTCCAAGGCCAGATTTGAACTCAGGTCCTCCTGACTCCAGGGCTGGTGCTCTACTCACTGTGCCACCTAGCTGCCCACCCACTTAAGTTTTAATTTATGTTTCTATGACCCTTTATTGAATGCAATTTTTATTGCATTATGGTCTGAAAATGATGTACTTAATATTTGTGCTTTTCTGCATTTTTACTTTTTATGTTTCTCTTGAATCCCCTACTTGAAAGTCAGATTTTGTATAAATCTCTGGTCTATTCATCAGAAATGCTTGAAAGTCTTCTATTTCATTAAATATCCAAATTTCTTCAGAAGGATTATATTCAGTTTTGCTGGGTAGGTGATTCTTGGTGTAATCCTATCTCCTTTGCTTTCTGGAATATAATTCCAAGTCCTCTGATCTTTTAAAGTGGAAACTGTTAAATCTTGTGTTGTCCTGATTGTGGCTCCAAGATATTTGAATTATTTCTGGCTGCTTGCCGTATTTTCTTGTTGACATGGGAGCCCTGGAATTTGGCTATAATATTCCTTGGACTTTTCATTTTGGGATCTCTTTCAGGAAGTGATTGGTTGATTCTTTCTATTTCTATTTTACCCTCTGGTTCCAGGATATCAGGGTAATTTTCTTAGATAATTTCATGAAATATGATATGTGGGCTCTTCTTTTTGATCATGTCTTTCAGTCTATATACTATCCCATTAATTCTTAAATGGTCTTTTCTTGACCTTATTTTTCCGATCCGTTGCTTTTCTGTTGAGATATTACAATTTTCTTTTTTTTTTAAATTCTTTTGACTTTGTTTTATTGTTTCCTGATATCTCATGGAGCCATTAACTTCTGCTTGCCTAATTCTAATTTTTAAGGAATTATTTTCTTCAATGAGCTTTTGTGCTTCTTTTACCATTTGGCCAATTCTGTTTAAGATGTCATTTTCTTTGGTATTTTCATGACTCTTTTACCAAACCATTGACTCTCTTTTCACAATTTTCTTGCATCACTCTCATTTCTTTCTTATTTTTTCCTTTACCTCACTTTTTTGATTTTTATAATTCTTTTTTGAGCTCTTCCATGAATTCTTATTGGGCTTGTGTTTGATTCATATTTTTTTTTCCTTTGAGGCTTTACTTGTAGTTACTTTGACATCATTGTCATCTTCTGGGTTTGTGTTTGATTTTTCTTGTCACCATAGCCACCATAGTCATGGTCAGATTCTTTTTTGTTGTTTTCTCATTTTCCCAGACTATTTCTTGCCTTTTAACTTTATGTTAAAGTTGGGCTCTTCTCCTGGGGTGGAGGGGACACTGTCTGAAGATTCAGTTTTTTCATGTTGCTTTTTTCAGAGGTAGTTCTGGGGTCTGTAAGTTTTTGGTGTTTCCAATGTGGTATGATATAAGGAGAGGTATAGTCACTGCTCTCCTGGCCTGTGCTCATGTCTTTAACCAGAAAAGGACCTTGTTCCCCACAAGTCTTGGTGCTCCTCTTTGCCCTTGAACTGTGACCCAGAACTGTGTCTGGGCAATGCACCAGGGTTCTGAGCCCAGCATTTGCAAAGGGTGCCCTGTAATCTCTTTTTGACCAGTTGTCATATTCTTTTACCATCTATGGGCTGAGAACTCCTGAGCTGCTGCTGCTGCTGCTGCAGTTGCCTCCCAGGTCTGCTGCTGACGTTGCTGTGATGGGGCCTGCACTGCACTCTGGGCCCAACCATCTCACTGGAGGGACAGACCTTTCCTGCCAGACTCCTAAGTTATCTTGGGCCAGAAAATTGTTTTACCTGATCTTTTGTTGACTCTGCTGCTCCTGAATTTGACTTGAGGTGTTATTTTAAAATTGCTTTGAGGAGAATTTGGGATAGTTCAGGTGAATTCCTGTCTCTACAAAGGTCATTTTTGTTGTTGGTTTCAGTCATGTCTGACTCTTTTGTGACCCCATTGGGTTTTTCTTAGCAGTTTGCTATTTCCTTCTCCAGTTCATCTAACAAATGAGGAACTGAGGCAAGCAGGGTTAAGTGATTTGCCCAGGGTCACACAGCTAGTGTTTGATGTCAGATTTGAACTCAAGTCTTCCTGACTCCAGGCCAGGTGCTCTATCCACTGGGCCATCTAGTTGCCCTTTCTTGGGTCCACAAGAAATTGATGTTATACAACCTCAACTGGTCCCTCACCACTGCCAAGCAAACCTACTTTACTTCCCTTATCAACTCACTCTCCCAGCCTCCTCAGTAGCTTCTCCAAATCTTTTCATCTTTCCTCAAGTTTCCCATGATTCACACTTCCCTCCCTCTACTCTCTCAGCTGAAAACCTTGCCTCATATTTTACTGAAAAAATTGAGGCCATTTGCTGTGAGCTCCCTCTTTCTCTCCCCTCTTTCTCATCTCCTGTCACTCAGGTGCCTTCTGCCACTCTCTCCTCCTTCACCCCTGTTTCACATGATGAAGTGGCTCTACTCCTTACTAATGTTAAGCCCTCTACCTGCTCAAGTGATCCCATTCTATCTTGTCTCCTCTGACAGATTGCCCCCTTTGTCATCCAGACTCTATCAATTACTTTCAATCTCTGCCTTCTGGCTGCTTCCCTACTGCATATAAATATGCTTATGTTTTCTCCATCAACAAAGGACATTAAAAAAAAGCTTTATTGGGGGAAAGAGGATCAAAAAAGGGATAGGACTGATGTTCAGGGTAGATGGAATGATGAAAACTGATACCCTAGAGAAGGCAGACCTGTTCAGTTCCATTTTTGCTTGCTTTCTCTTCCAAAGAGAATGATCCCCTGGTCCTGATAACTATATCCTTGGGTATGGAAAAAATTGGCAGATGCGACTAGTGAATAAGCCACTGAAATGATATTTGAAAGGCTGTGGAGAACAGGAAAGGTACCACAGTATTGGGGATGGGCAAGTGTCTCCATTTTCACAAGGAAGAATGTGGCATCTGAAAACTCTGAGCCAATCAACTTGATATTGATTCCTGGCCAAATTCAAGGATGGATCATCAAAGAGATGGCTGATGAACATCCAGAAATGGAATCAATGGTCATAGAGAGCCGGCATGGCTGAAACAAGAACGGGTCGTGTCAGACTCACCTCCTTTCCTCATTTGAAAGGGTTCCTTAACTGTTGTGAGAAGTAGAATGGTGTAAGAGATGGAGAGCTGGCCTCAAAGCCAAGAAGATCTGCAGTCAGTTCTTGCCCCAGAAACATGCTCTGAGCAAGTCATCTAACTTCTCAACACTGTAGGCAATTCTCTAATTCTCCATCACAAGTTCTAGAGTAGGTGCCAGTCTGCATTGGTAGAGGGAATTTCTCCACCTGGAAGTTTACTATGCCAATGAGATCTCAGGTACAATCCCTTTCCCCATTAAACTGACAAATCAGGGGAATGCCAGAGATCATGGGTTCTTAACCAAGGATCTCTGAACTTGTGTTTTAAAATATTTTTATAACTGTATTTCAATTTGATAGGTTTCTGTTGTATTCATATGTACTTTTAAAATACATTTAAAGGCATGAGTCTAAAAAAGGGGTCTACAGGTTTAACCAGAGTGCCAAAAAAGGTTCAGGGCAAAAAAAAAATTAAGAACATTTGCTGTAGATATTATTTACCTGGAGTTTGGTAAAGTGTTTGATAAAATATTTATGCTTTCTTATGGAAAAGATGGTGAGATAAAGGCTAGATTATAGCACAATTAAATAAATTTGGGAGTGGTTGAATGACTAGACTCAAAGAATAGTCAGTAATAATTTCATTGTAACTAAGAAGAGAGTTTATGATCTCATGCCTCAGGGTAATCATTTCATGATAACTAAGAAGAGAGTCTATGATGGCATACCTCAGGGTGCGTGGCTTTGCACTGTTAAACATTTTAATCTGTGGCAATGATCTGAGGAGACTATTCCAATTCTCACTTGCACTCATGAGTTGAGTCTCCCAGAGCAGGGCCATGACATCCCCTTAGGGCTCTAGGAGAATCTCTGAGGGTTTGGTGGTGGTGTATTTCTAGTGATATGGCTCATAAGCCCCTATCGATGTCCTTTTCACTCATTGACTGTCACTGAAATCATTTAGTCAACCATATTCTATTATTATTTTTTAGAAAGAGTATCTACCAAAATTTTATAGTAAGACCAATTTATATAAAACACTTCTCCCTCCACCCTCAAATCTTTGATATACTCTCTCATTAGTATAGTGTTTAAAAAAAATGAGGGCTAATTTAAAGAACACATGTGGTAAAGGGGTAATAGCTCCTGGAAGTCCCTTTTGTGAAGTACTTAGGATGTTCCCCTTACAGATAGTGTGGTCTTTTTCTTCCTGGCTCTTCACAGAGCCTTAAATCTGTGTCCAGTCTATCTTTGGCTCGCCATGAAGAGAGAGCTGTCAGCTCATACAAGGACATGCCAGGACAGTCATGGGAAGATGGGAAATGATCTATACCCCCAAAGTTCATGAGATTCTCTTCTGGTCAAGGGTGATGAGAAGACTGAAAGTGAGAATTAGACTAGAATTCTTTTTCTCCCCACAGTGGATCTCTTCTCAGGAGTTTGGCTAGAATATTCTTTCTTTTACACTTATACTAAATCTCTTGAGGCCACATTGGTTTGGTATTTTATAGGCATCACCTAGTGAATGACCAGTTGTTCCCAGCTAATCCAAACATACTTCCTGTATAATGTAATTCCAGTTTACCAATGATGGTTCAGATTCTAAGTCTTTGATTGATTGATTGAGACCTTCTCAACTAATTAAGATATTGCCTTAAAATAGAGTGGGATGATTTGATTGATTCACTCAACCTAGTCCAAGCTTCATACATCAATGACTTGGTTTTATGTCTTTAGACACAGATGCCATGCTCATTGAATTTGCAGATTACATAAAGCTGGGAGAGATAACTAACACACTGGACGACAGAGTCAGGATCCAAAGGGATCTTGACAAGATAAAGCATTGAGATGAATCTAACAAGACAGGGTTGTAAGTTCACTGTGAGTCAGCCATGGATGTGGCAGTCATAAAAGCTAATATAGTCTTGGACTGCATTGAGATTAACTTCCTGGAATAAGGAGGTGGTGGATTTGTTATATTCTGTCTCGGTCAGATCATATCTGGAATATTTCTGGGCACTATAGTTTTGGAAGGATAATGCTAAGTGGGAGAAAGTTCAAAGGACCCATCCCAAGGAAGGGAAAAGACCAATTGAAGGTATGGGGCATGGTTAACCTGGAGAAGAGATGTCTTGGGGGAACATCATAGCTGTCTTGAAGCCCTCAGAAGATATTAAAAAGAAGGATTAGATTTGTTCTACTTGGCCCCAAAGTGGAGAACAAGGTTCAATTATTGGAATTTACAAAGAGGCAAATTTAGGTTTGATAGAAGAAACAACTTCCTACCAATTGAAACTGTCCCAAAGTAGAAAACACAGCCTCAGTAGGCAGTGGATTCTTCCTTGCAAGGAGTTTTCAAGCAAAGACTGACTGACTACTTGTCAAAGCCTGGATGCCCACTTATCAAAGGTTGGATGACTGCTTATCAGAGATTCATTTTGGTTTGCATTAAACTAAATGGTAGGGAAGGGACCAGTGGATAGAGAGATTGAAGATAATAAAAAAAGAGAGGATGTCAGAAGGGACAAACTTACAGAGGAGAACTGAATGGTGGGATTAAGGTTTACACAGAGACATTGGCTTTGGTAAGGAGAATTATCACTCCCAAACTTGAGCAAAAGAAGAGAAAGGTGGGGATGATGTTGAGAGAATTTGAAGTATAGAAGTAGGAAGAAGATGGAGCTCCTAATGGATGGCTTTAATTTTCTTTGTCAAATGAAAAAAAAATATTTATAAAGTGCTTATCACAGTGCCTGGCACACAGTAGGTGCTATATAAATTTTAGCTATTATTATTGTCAAGTATAAGGTGAAGTCTTCTGCTGAGAAACAGCAGGGAATGAGAGGTATGGGTGATTTGAGGAGAGAAGAGAAAGCGGGGCATGTAATAAGGAGTTAAATAGGGAAGAGTAAAACGCTTCCCTTATACCTGTGAGGGCTCATTTTGAGCTTATAGTACACTAAGACCCCAAAATCTTTTTCAGATGAATTGCTGTTGAGATCATTCCTCCCCCACCTTGTACTTAATTCTACCTATATCTTGTTTCTACATAGCTCTTTGCATGTTGCTTCCCCTGGTAGAATGAATTCCTTGAGAATAGAGGCTATTCTTTTGCTTTTGCATCACCACCACTTAGTATAGTGTCAGGCACATAGTAGGCACTTAATAAATGCTTATTGGATAGCCAGCTGAAACAGGATTGGAACTAAGGTCTTCTTGACTCCAAGTGCTCTATCTACTACACCACTGGTGTCAAACACACTATCCACCAGATTAAAATGTAATTGGGAAATATTTAATGAAATAAAATACAATAAAACATAGATAATATTACATTTTAAAACTAAGTCAATATTGGCTCAGTAGGGATCCTTATGTATGGATTAATGTTTCCTATTTTTCTTTTTTAATGTTTCCCATTTTTATATGTTAGACACATCCACACTAAACCATCTTGATGAAAGGAGGGGAGGGAGGACCTAATAATAGTAATAATAATGCCCAAGTAATTATTAAGCCCCTATTTGGTGCCCATCTCTATGACTAAAGTGATGACTGGGGAAGTATTTAAGCACACTTTAGAATAGAATTATATATAGTCATGGTGTATTGCAAAGAACCCTGGGTTTAGAGTTAGAAGTCTTGGGTCTGAATCTGGCTCTTGTCACTTACTGCCTGTGGGACCTCCCTAGATTTCAGTTTCCTGTCCTGTAAAATCAATGGGTCAGACATTCTTTGAGGTCCCTTCCAGCTGTCAATTTGATGCTACAGCCTATTAGGACCTTTCAGCACATTGCCATGCAGGGCATGGCAAGCCCTGCAGGAGATCAGTGGAGGCAGATCAGTGAAAGTAGGAGTAGCTGGGGGTGGGTGGGTGGCTTCCTAGAAGAGGTGACCTTGAACAGGACCTTGAAGGATGACTAGGATTTGATTATTGTCATGTCATCCAATCGCCTTTACCCTTTTAAAGATTCATTTAGGGAAATGAGCCGGGGAATAGCTCTGTCTGTCAAAAAATCTTGCACTAAGTAGCTTTTTTCTCACCAGTGGAGCCTTCTTTGCTTCTCTCTGGCACCCTCAGGAGCCTGCTGCTTTTCAGGTTTCTTTTCTTTTTCCTATAGCAGTCTCCTGTTTCTCTAATGTTAGCTTCCCATTTTGCTAATGCCAGTCTCATCTCTCTTCCAAACTCTCACTAACAAGCAAAGTTGTTTCAGGAGAGACAGAGCTAAATTTTCTCAGGTAATTGGCACGTTGAATTACCCCCATGATGCTGTGAGTGAGTGTTTTTCCAACCAGTCCCAGTGAAAGAAGAAATCCAGCCTGTGCACACCTGCTCACTAATCAGCGTCTTTCCAAACGCCAGTAAGCAATCACATAAGCTAATAAATTGTCCCAGAGGTGGGTAACCATAGCAATTGCTGGTGGGACTAAGGGGAATGAAGCAGAAAAAAGGATTCTAGGTGAGCCCCTCTGTACCTCTCACAGAGGGGCCATGGCTGCCGTTATGGTGAGCCAAGATCATCTACTGCTGGATTCGAAGTCAGAAAGGAAGAAACCTGGGGGTGACATTGTGGAAGGAGTGAGGTCTGGGTGTCCATATGGTTTGGGATGTTTAGAATTCAGGGCAGTAGGATGGAGAAGATAAAAATTGAGGGAAGGGGAGGTGAAAGTGTGATGAGGAAAATTGTTTGTTATAATCCCATTTTATCATATTTACTAATATAATACACAAGTTATAATCATAATAGAATATAAATGCTCACAGCAGAACCAAGAAGACCTGAATGCCTCTGATGCCTGCTGGCTGTGTGCGTTCAGTCAAGTTAATCAGCCTCTCTGTGCTTTGGGCTACTCTTCAACACTGAACTACTCTAAGTTGACAGAAAATACTGCATTGGTAGAGAGTTTTATCATGTAGGAATTCCCTATATTAAATAAGTATAATCCATCTCCCCTAAAATAATAGTAATAGCTCATATTTAGAGACTGCTTTAAGGTTTGCAAAGAGATTAATTAAATATCTCATTTGATTTTTACAATCCTATAAGAGAAACTCTATTACTCTCCCATTTGTTAGATGAGGAAACTGAGGCTCAATGACTTACCCAGAGTCAAGATCCAAGCCCATGTCTTCCTGAACTATAGGTCCAACATTCCACGAAGGTGAGTTCAACTACAGGCTCAGATATTTACTAGCGGTGTAATTCTGCCCCAGTTTCCTCATTTGTAAAATAGGGATAATATCTGCAATACCTCCATCCTAAAATGGGGGAATAATAGCACCTGTATTTCAAGTTTCTTGTGAGGATCAAATGAGATAATCTATGTGAAACACCTTAGAAACCTTAAAATGTCTTTTGATGCTAGCTATTATTAATATTGGAGTCAGCTAGTGGCTCGGTGGATAGAGCACTTCCCAACTGGGGTTGGGAAGACCTGAGTTCAAATCCAGTCTCAGACACTTACTAGCTGTGTGGTCCTGGACAAGTCACTTAACCTCTGTTTGCCATAATCCTCTGGAGAAGGAAATGGCAAACCACTCTAGCATCTTTGCCAAGAAAACCTCATGGACAGTACTGACATGTTATGGTCCATGGAGTCATGAAGAGTCTGATGTGACTGTACAACAATTATTAATATTATGCTATCCCACAGAAGATAGAAGCAAGGGTGGGTAACTGAGAAGGAACGTAAAAGTATGGCAGAGTCCTTTGAAACTAGTGAATGCCAGGAGAGCTAGCTGGTGAGGAAAACTCAGGATTTATTTTCTTTCCTTTTTTCTTAAAGCCCCGCAGTACTGGGATACAGAGGAGAATCAAAGACAGGATTGGATAGCTGCTCATGGTGCATGCTGTGATGATTAATGACAGGAAAATGGCAGAGCTGCTCACTTCTCATTTTGCCTCTGTTTTCTCTGCCAAAGATAGTGACTTTTAGACTGGAAAGGACAAATGGCTAATAGAGAGTTGATACCAACATGAGTATGGAGATAAGGAGCACCTTGCTGCCCAGGATAAGTTCACATCTCCAGGCTTGGATGGATTGCATTTCAGGATCCTGAAAGAATTGGCAACTAGGATTGATGAGTATCATGTGCATTCCTTTAAAAACTGCAGGAAACAAAGCAAAAGGCTATAGGATCAGGCAAAAGCAAATGTCTTGATTTTCACAACAGAGAAAAAGACACAACATTATTAATATGGAAATATGTTTTACATGACTGCACATGTATAACCTACATAAAATTGGTTTCTGTTCCAGGGTGGGAGAGAAGAGGGAGCAAGAGAATTAGGAACTCAAAATTTTTTAAAAAAGGATGTTAAAATTGATTTTACATGTAATTAAAAAAAAACAAAATGGGGAAAAGAAGCAAGTCTGCGGATTAGAGGCCAGGGAGCTAGACTTTGAATCCTGTTGCAATTCTAGAATATATTTTTTAATATCTTATTTTTCACATCACTTTCTTTTTTTTCTTTTTAAAAATATTTTATTTTTTCTAATTATGTGTAAAAACAATTTTAACATTCCTTTAAAAATTTTTTTTGAATCTGTTTTTTATTTTTAGTTTACAACACTCAATTCCACAAGTTTTGGGGTTCCAAATTTTTCTCCCTTCCACCCCAACACCCCGAGATGGCATGTAATCCAATGTAGGTTCTACATATACCTTCACACTGTAGTAGTTTAGTTGTAAAAAAGAATTATAACCAATGGAATGAATCATGAGGAAGGAAAAATGAAACCAAAAAAAGAAGGAAAAGAAGAAAAGAGAGAGAGCAAAAAGTTTGCCTCAATCTGCATTCAGACTCCATAATTCTTTTTCTGGATGTGCATAGCTTTTTCCATCATGAGTCTTTTGGAGCTGTCTTTGAACCTTGCATCGATGAGAGGAGTCGAGTCTATCAAAGTTAGTCCTTACAGATACCATGTGTCTGTCATCATGTATAATGGTCTCCTGGTTCTGCTCCCCTCACTCAGCATCAGTTCATGTAAGTCATTCCAGGTTATAATCAAGTCTCTCTGCTCCTCATTTCTTATAGCACAGTAGTTTTCCATTACATTCATACACCACAACTTGTTCAGCCATTCCCAAATTGATGGACATCCCCTTGATTTCCAATTCTTTGCCATCACAAAAAGAGCTGCTATAAATATTTTTGCACACATGGGTTCCTTTTCCACTTTTATGATCTCTTTGGGATATAGCCCTAGAAGTGGTATTGCTGGGTCAAAGGGTATGCACATTCTTATACCCCTTTGGACATAGTTCCAAATTGCTCTCCAGAATGGCTGTATCAGTTCACAACTCCACCAGCAATGTAACAATGTTCCAATTTTCCCACATCCTCTCCAGCATTTATCATTTTCCTGTTTTGTCATGTTAGCCAATCTGACAGGAGAGATTTGGTACCTAAGAGTTGTTTTGATTTGCATTTCTCTAATCAATAGTAATTTAGAGCATTTTTTCATAAGACTATAGATATCTTTAATTTCTTCCTCTGAAAACTGCCTGTTCATCTCCTTTGACCACTTCTCAATTGGGGAATGACTTGTACTCCTACAAATTTGGCTCAGTTCCCTTTATATTTTAGATACGAGGCCTTTATCAGAGACACTGGTTGTAAAGATTTTATCCCAATTTTCTGCTTCCCTCCTAATCTTTGTTGCATTGGCTTTGTTTGTACAAAAACTTTTCAATTTAACATAATCAAAATCATCCATTTTCATTTTGTAACACCCTCTATCTCTTGTTGAGTCACGAATTCTTCCCTTTCCCATAAATCTGACAGGTAAACTATTCCTTGCTCTCCCAAATTGCTTATAGCATCAGCCTTTATTCCTAAATCATGAACCCATTTTGGCTTTATTTTGATATATGGTGTAAGACATTGGCCTAAGACCAGTTTCTGCCATACCATTTCCCAACTTTCCCAGCAGTTTTTTTACATCACTTTCATTTTGACTATGCTTCCTTCTCCTCCCCCAGTGAGCTATCCTTTCTAAGAAAGAATGAAAAAAGGACAAAAAGGCAGCTAAGCAAAACTAAACAGCACATTAACTGAGTCTGACAGTATATACAATGTTCCCTACCCATATTTCCTTGACTTTTCCAAAGAAGGGAGGGAAATGCATTTTCTTGACACTTCTTATGGGATAAACTTGGACAGCGTTCAGGGTGATGGTGGTGGTGGTGGTTGATGGTGATGATGATGTTTCCATTTACACTGATAAAGTCATTGGGGCAGCTTTGTAGTGCAATGGATAGAGTACCAACCATGGAGTAAGGAAGATCTAAGTTCAAATCCAGCCTCAGACATGTACTAGCTGTGTGACCCTGGGCAAGTCACTTAAACTCTGTTTCAGTTTCCTCATCGATAACATGGAATAATAAGAGCCCTGACCTTCCTGGGTTGTTGTATGATCGAATGACATAATCATTGTAAAGTGTTTAGCACATTGTTAGGCATGTGGTAGGTGCTATTTAAATGCAGCTATTATTATTATTATTATGTATATTAGTTTCCTGGTTTGCTTACTACATTCTGCATCAGTTGATACACATCTTCACAGGCTTTTCTGAATTCTTCATATTCATATTTTCTTACAGTTCAGGCATATTCCATTACATTCATATAACACAATTTATTTAGTTATTCCCAAATCAGTGGACATCTCTTTGTTTCTAGTTCTTTGCTTTAATGCTTTAATAAAGTGCTTTATTGCTTTAAATAGTACCATGAGGTGGATTTGAAACTGATTGAATATCTGGATCAACTTGGAAGGAGCCCTCTAGAATTTTGTTTGCAAAAGCCTTCCAGGGATCTTGTGTGGTCCTGTGCTATTTAAGATTTTTTTTTTTACTAGTGACTTGAACAAATGCATGGATGACTGTTTTCCTTTTGCTGATGACACCCAGTAGTCCCCACCTTCCATAGAAGCCACAGCTCTTGAAGGTGTGGAAGAGAATGTTCTTGCCATCAGAGTCCTAGACACCGTCCAGTTTTTGTTCATCCTCAAAGAGGATCAATGCCATCACTCTCAGGTGGTTCCGCATCAGAAAAAAACATGGTCTTATCAGAGGTGGAATTAAAGCAGGCACATTACTATGTGCTCTGACTCTACACCCTCAGAATTGTGGGGCACGATTATCTGACTTCATTTCAGGCCTCTTTTATGTATTGTTTCTCCCCAGTTAGAACGCAAGCTCCTTGAGAACAGGGGCCATCCTGATTTTCTGTTTGTATGCCCAGTGCTTAGTATTGGGCATTGCCCACAGTAAATAAGCACTTCATAAAACCCCTTCCTTCCTTCCTTCCTACCTTCCTTCCTTCCTTTCCTCCTCCTCCTCCTCCTCCTCCTCCTCCTCCTCCTCCTCCTCCTCCTCCTCCTCCTCCTCCTCCTCCTCCTCCTCCTCCTCCTCCTCCTCCTCCTCCTTCTTCTTCTTCTTCTTCTTCTTCTTCTTCTTCTTCTTCTTCTTCTTCTTCTTCTTCTCCTCTCTCTCTCTCTCTCTCTCTCTCTCTCTCTCTCTCTCTCTCTCTCTCTCTCTCTCTCCCTCCCTCCCCTCCTTCCTTGAATCTCAGAGTCTACTCAAGCCGGCTCCAGCAAATTCCTGCTACACCCATCATAACCACTGTGAGTCTTGTCTCCCCTGGGCTGAACATTCCCTATTCCTTCAGCTAATTCTCCTACATCTACAGGCTCTACATATGAAACACTCAAACAAGCTTCTTGATTGGTGTCTATCTTGGTCCACAATGGCCACATTGGAATACCTGGGTATCTGCCAGTTATACTGATTGATAGACAGGCCATGGTTGAGGGATTAGGTCTGAACTTCATTGTAAACTTATTCATGTCACAGTACCTTTGCGACTAGAGACAGTTAGATATATGAGAAAGAAAGGATCAATCAACCATCAATTAACCAGAATTTTTTCAGCACCCACTCTGTTCCAGGCACTGGGTATCAAGATCTTCCCATATCAAACCATGGGAGACAGACACCATTCTTACCCTTCCCCCTCTCCTGCACCCTGTGGAATGGAAAAGCTGCTAACTGGAGTCAAATCAATTACAGAATTGTAATGTAGGCTAGGCAATATGAGTTTTACTATTAGTTAAAGATGCATTAAATACCTGGCAAGATACACAAGGATTTTATAGGCTTTCTGTTCCATTCTGTGCAAATGATTTTAAACAGAGGTAATTGAAATACAGCAAGAAACTCTCACAGGTGTTTAATTTAATCAGAAGTGGCTTTTGTGTGCATGAGTATGTGTGTGTATGAGTTTCATAAATGTCTGTCTTATAAATGTCAAAATGGAAATGTTGATGCTTTGGGCTGCAGCTCTCGGAATCTTTTCCAGTGCCCTTCTGTAGAGTTTGTCTTTGACATCTCATCTTGTCTCCATATGTCTCAAGGCTTTCGAGTCAGGTAAGGAATGAGACTGAGAAAGGGCTGTACATTTGTGAGTGTGTTGTTTGTAGGCGTGCATGGCCTACTTCTTGTTTATCACACACAACATACCCTCTCTTGCCTTTCTGCGTTTGTACAGGCTGCTCCCTCATGTCTGCACCATGCTCCCTCCTCATCTCTGCTTTTTAGAATCCTTAGCTTCCATTGAATTATCACTCAATTATCACCTCCTTCCTACAAGAGGGCTTTCCTGGTCCCCCATTTGTTCCATCTCTCCCTCCTGAAATTACTTTGTGTTAGAACTTTGCAAGTGTGATTTGTATTTATTTAGCTGTGTACCTGATATACCCCCATAGCTGAGGGTCCTTCACCTAGAATCCATCAACATGGATGGGAAAAAATTACATTTTTGTACCTTTGAACTGAAATTCAACATTTTCTTCAAACCTTATGCTGAGAAGGGCCTCACAGGCTTCACCAGACACTGGCAAAGGGTCCAAGACACAAAAAGGAAGAACCCCTGCCATAGGAGAATGTAATCGTCTTGAGGGAAGAAAATGTTTTTTTTTTATCTTTGGATCAGTAATACCTAGCATAATTCTTTATATCTTCTTTTTTTCTGTGATTTCACAGTGTCTATAGAGGTAATTAGGAGGCTAGGTGGATAGAGTGCTGGGCCTGGAGTCAGGAAGACCTGAGTTCAAATGTGACCTTAGACACTTACTAGCTCTGTGACCCTGGGAAAATAATTTCACTTCTCTGCCTCAGTTTCCTCAGCTGTAAAATAAGGATAATAATAGCACTTACCTTTCAGCTTTGTTATAAGGATCAAATGAGATAATATTTATAAGGTGCTTAGCAGAATGCCCAATGCAGAGTAGGTGCTTAATAAATAATTTTTCCTTCCTTCCTTTCTTCCTTCCTTCCTCCCTCCCTTCCTTCCTCCCTTTCTCCCTCCCTCCCTCCCTTTCTTCCTTCCTTCTTTTGTTCCTTCCCCCCTCCCTCCCTTCCTTCCTTCCTCCCTCTCTCCCTCCCTCCCTCCTTTCCTTCTTTCCTTCCTTCCTCTCTCCCTCCCTCCTTTATTTCTTTCCTTCCTTTCTTCCCTTGCAGGCTTTGCAAACTACATTTCACAGTATACCACATCTTCTCCATTATACAGCTCACTGAAATATGTAGAGAGTATAACATCACGGTGTGTTGTGATGATGATTTTTTTTAAAGCCATTTTATTCAGTAGAGCAAAATGCTACTTTAAGGACCTTCTTCCAATAAATTACCCTCTATCCATGTTGTTGTTCAGTCATGTCTGACTCTTCATGATGCCATTTGAGTTTCTTGGTAAAGATGCTGTAGTGATTTGCCATTTTCTTCTCTAGCTCATTTTACACATGAAGAAACTGAGGCCAAAAGGGTTAAGTGACTTACCCAGGCTCACACAGCTAGTAGGTACCTGAGGCCAGATTTGAACTTAGGAAGATGAGTCTTTCTGACTCCAGGCCTGGCACTCTATCCACTGTGTCACCTAGCTGCCCCATTTACTACCCATACATTAAAATAATTTGAAGTTCTTTGAAAGATATAACAGATTTATAGCTGACTTTTTGAAAAAAAGTATCCATAATTTTTAAGATTAATCTGCATTAACATTTTCTATATCACTTTTTAAAGTCTAAACAATCAACAAAACAATAAATCAAGTTGTGATTTGTAGCATTTGCTGATTTCTGAGGTTCAAATACTCACACTGAAAATTTAACAATTGACTTTCCCTATAGCCAACAAGAGCTGGCTCTAAAACATCCCTGAAGATAACTTTGTTAAACAACCTTCTGAGGATAAATGTCAAGTGAGGTATAAAATGGGGTTCATTGCAGTGATGGAGGAGCTCCAGCATGGCATCTGAGTTGAAGAATCCCCCTTGGATAGTGAGCTTCTCCAGATGGTACTATGTGTAGTTACACTGGTTGAATCAAGTCCTGGCATAATGCAGAATCTCCTGGGGGAAGATTCATAATTACTCAAAAAACTTGGGCTTGAGCATCCATCCACACAAGAAAAGGAATCAACAAGTGGATGAAAAATATTGCCAAGACTTGGACACGTGATTGGACGGACAACCTCTATAGCTTGTTCATCAGTATGTATACTGGGCACATACAGTACTAATGTACTTTGAGCTGGGTCCAGAATCATACAGTAGGAGAACAGGCTGGATTGCTTTCAGGAAGTTGTAAAGTTTCTTCAGTGGCCCCAGTATTCTCCCCAAAATAATGTCCCAATATTTAAAATCTCAATATTCTACCAATGTTATAAGGTTGACCTGTGTGGAACTCAACAGTCTTTGAAGAATGGAAAATGACTATCATTCCAGAAGACAATGAAGAGGTGCATCATACTCATGGACAGGTTGAAACACATGACCAATGAGGAACTTTGAAGAATAGGAGTTAAAAAGAGAATCAGGGAAATGTATGATAGAGAAATGAAATGGACTGGTTGCATGGAGAGGGTAAGGGATGATAGGTGAACAGTCAAAGGGTTGCATTATGACCCTGGTAATGTCCATAGAAAATAAGGAAGTCTTCTGGTACATTGGGTGGACCCTTTTGTGGTGAACCTATGGGAGGATATGGGGAAGAGTTTCACAGAGTGGATACACACACACACACATATGTGGCAATCTACACTATTAGAGGGAATGTCCAATTCAATAAGATTTATTTGAATTTTGATGTTCAGGGGTTGGAAGGGAATAAAATAATCAATAATATAAGGTACTTGTCCTCAAGGAACTTATGATCTAGTGAAGAGAATCCAAAATATGTACAAATAAATATAATATGAAATAGTAATGATAACTGATATCTGTGTAGTCCTATGATAGATGCAGTATAACTACTATTAAATTTAGGAGGCAGCTAGGTTGCACAGTGTGTAGAGGGCTGGACATGGAGCCAGGAAAACCTGAGTTCAAATTCCATCTGAGATACTTAGCTCTGTGACTTTGGGCAAATTACTTTTTTCAGCCTCACTTTCCTCGTCTGCACCTATCTTACAAGGTTATTCTGAGGATCAAAACAGATAACATGTGTAAAGCATGAGATAATTGTCGTTATCATTAATAATAATTTCACAGAAAAGGAGGCTGAAGCTTTGAGAGGTGGTGTGATTTGCCCAAGGTCACAAAGCTAGTGAGCGTCAGAGTCAGCATTTAAACCTGTGACTTGATTTCAATTTCTATGCTTTCCTTATTTTAATACATTTCTTCAACATAAGTGGATAGGAAAGATACTAAAAAAGGGGGCAAGCTAGGTATGAGAAAGAAAACTCATTTCTACCTAGGGTGAGAGCAATCAGGGTAGCCGGCATGGAGGAGGTCATTTGCCTCGGGATAAAACAGTACGGAAATTCTACCAGGGAGGATCTCCAGAAGACTCCCAGGGCTGCAAGAATTTCTCTCTCCACTGGGCATCCAGCAAATACATTCAGATCCACTCATCTGGTCTTTATTACACACTTCCCTGTAGTCTTTGGGGGTATTGTCTTTTATCGCTGTTCAAATCTGATTGCTGTAGCTCAATTCTGCTTGGCCAGAGAAGACAGGACCAGCAGCAGCAGGTGGGAGCAGCAGAAGGACCTATTCTCCTTCTCTCCATCTCTCCCACCCCACCAACGGAGAAGAATTAAAGCAGAATTGAAAAGCTCAAAGGAAACGCAGAGTGAGCAAGTTTACAGGATCCACCCCAAATGATCACACAGACTAGTTTTGCCCTATCTGCGGTAGAGCATTCTGAGCTTGTATTGGTCTGACCGGCCACAGTCAGACACATTGAAACCTGACCCTAGCATAGTGATGTCATTTCGGTCCCCTTCGATAACAAAGGACAACAACCAACCAACCAACCAATCTTCATTAACAACAAGCTATTCCAAAGTGACACAGGTTACTTTAGAAGGTATTGATCTATCTCCTGTTACTGAAAGAGTCCTAGCAGTGGATGGAGAACCACTGAATGTACACGCTGTCCTGGATTCCATAGAAAGGCTTTTTATTAGGCTGTGTGTTGAGCTAAGCTTCTGAATATCCTTTCCAGTTCAAGATTCATTGATTCTAGGATTCTGTTCTCTGCTTCATGGGTTTCTATCTTATCTCCCTCTCCCCTGAATAATAGCTCCTGGAGGGCAGAGGTCACATGACATGCTTTTTCATGTCCTCCCCAATAGGTACTAAGTAAAGGCTTGCTTAACACCAGAGGGGCAGGCATAGGGGAGTGATGAGAGTACCCAGGCATGCTGGATTTGCCTCCTTTAGGAAGGTTCTGGGAAGATGCTTTAAAAGGGAGAGAAGTAAGGCATATGGAGTCCCCTGACTTGAGTGATGAAGAAACCGAGGCACACAGAGAATAATGACTTCTCTGGTGAACCAATGGTTTGATCAGAAATAGATTCTAGTTCTGACACACAGCCCAGTGCTTTGACCACTACACTTTAATGCCTCACATATGAAGATGCAAAAATACAGACAAGCAGATGTACACAGGAATATGCACACATAGACAAGTCACACATGACTAGATCCTGATACACACAGAATTAGACAGGCACACAAACTTTATTCATTCATTCAGCAGTCATTTATTAAGTATCTACTATGTGCCCAAACCTGAGCTGGGTGTTGTGGTTACAAAAACAAAAACAAAGTAGTCTCTGCCCTCAAGGGGCTTACGTTCTATTGTGAACAGGTGACAACTTGCATGAAACATTGAAATACACCTATCTATTCAACACGGAAATGCAGTCACAGCGAGATGTCTTGGCAGACGTGCATATGTAGCATCCAAATGGAAGAGGGCTTCCCTGTGGTTGGTGAGGTCCTCCAGATACTACTGCTCATAGATGACAATGTACCGGTTGCATCAAGTCTAAGGGTATTGCAGAGACTTTTTTGAAAATTGGAGGCTGCCAACATTTCAGGAGCAGGAGGAAAAGGGAAGCTAGTAGTAAAGACAGAGAAGCATTGGGCAGACAAGTATTAGGAGCCCCTGAGGAGTTCTGTGTCATAGAAGCCAAGAGAGAAGAATGTCTTAGAAGAGCTTGATCAATGGAGTCAAATGATATGGAAAGGTAAAGAATAACAAGAACTGGCAAATGACCATTGGATTCAGCAACTAGGAAGGTACAGTGACCTTGGAAAGAACGCTTTCCATTCATTAAATTGACAACATTACATGCAAACAATCCTTCACTGAATCAGACCCATAGGCACAAGATGCTGTGGCATTACCCATCTCTGCTCCCCAGCTAACTCTGCCACAGATGCTTCCATCATGACTCTCTGTCTGGACCATGTCAAAGAGAAAGGGGATATCTCACTTTCAATTTTACAAGTTGCATTGAGATGTGGGTCCACGATTCAAAGTTAAAAGGCAGCATTGCCCTGAAATGAGACACGTTAGAGGTAGACAGGATCAGGAGCCAAAAAATGAGTGCTGGAATTTGGTGTGGAATTTTAAACACTCTCATCTCTTTGTACTTCCCCTGGATCCCTCAGAGACCTGAGCCTCAATGACAGCAATGATGCAGAGAATGAAGTGGTTTATGTATCTACTGTGTGTGTGTGTATGTGTGTGTGTGTGTGTGTGTGTATGTGTTGTGTGGACATAGGTCCTTTAATTCCAAACTTAGTGCTCTTTCCATGGTCCTGGGTTTTAGGAAGATTATTTCAGCAGCTATTTGGCAGATGGAATGAAGAGGTACAGAAGCTGGAAGCTGAGAGTATAACTGGGAGGCTGTCGTTATGACAGCCAGCAGTGAGGGGGCACAGTGGCTAGAGCGCCAGGCCTCGAGTCAGGAAGTCCTGAGTTCAAATCCAGACTCGGACATTTACCAGCTGTGTGATCCTAAATAAGTCACTTAACCTTATCTGCCTCAGTTTCTTTATCTATAAAATGATCTGGAGAAGAAAATGGCAAACGACTCCAGTATCTTTGCCAAGAAAACTCCAAATGGGGTCTTGAAGAGAGGGATGTGACTAAAAACAACCAAATTGTATCAATGCAATAGTACAGAAAAGAGGAGATGAGGGACCAAACAAGAGTGTGGACCATGCGAGAAAAGAGAAGGGGCATGATGAAAGAGATGTCATAGAGGTAGAAAGGGCAAGACTAGTCGATCAATTAGATTTGCTGGATTAAGGAATGGGAAGATGATTAATGTTGTCAATCTGAGTCGAATTACAAGTTAAATTCATCAGGGTCAAGCGAGCAGCATTCTGGACCCTGAATTGAAGGACCTGGATTCCAATGCCACATCTGCCACTGGCTGCTTTTATGACATTGTGAAAGTCACTTAGCCTTTTTGGTTTTCTCATCTGTAAAATGGGGAGAATAATCCCCAGCCATTCTTGCATCAGAAGAACTGGGTTGTTGTGAGAATAATGGATATAAGAGTGGTCATAGACGTGCTTTTAACTCATCAGACAAAAAGTGTGAACTAAATTCAGGGTTTGATTATTATTATCATGGTAATAGCATGGAATAATAGTCAATCTGTATTTTAATGATTTTAGTTTGAGGATAAAATATTAATTTACTAATTAACTATGCAATAGTAAATAGACCTCAGTGATGAACACTTGCCTAATTATCTGTAACAATTCGTTATTTATGAGCCAAACAGGCAGCAATAAGTAGGATTTAATGATAAGCATCATTTAATTATATCTTCTCATTACATAATTCACAATTCAGTGCCACTTGATGGGACTTGGGGGTTCACTTCTGTCCATGGTTGGGCTGGTCAATGGGCTGCTGGGAGAGAGAGGGAAATGGGGCAGAAGAACTGGTTCAAGGTGAAGAGATGTCAGCCTTGACAGATTCATAGTATTTCATCCATTACACATCAATCCAACCTACTTGGCATTTCATGGGGTCATTTGCAGAGATTTCAGTCACATCAGGTTTCTACTTTGCTCTTTAGGAGGCTGAAAGCAATTTGATGATGGAGAACAATTTACATGATGATCTGTCCCAGCTGGGGCTCTTTAATTCATCAGGTGGGAGAGGTCTATGTTATTACAATAAGAGAATTTTTATTTGTTAGCTTGGCTTCCCTTTCACGAGACTGATTAGGACTTTTGGAACTGAAATGTTTGAATTTCACTATTATCCCCCTTCTCCCAAAGTACACAAGCTAATTAAGGTAGCTGTAGTTCTGTGTAAAAAAAAAAAAAGGACATATTGTGCTTAGATATTTGCTTTGTATTAAATTTTACTTTTTATTGAAATATTTAAATTTATATCACTCTTCTTAATTTCCAAATAGATCCCTCTTTCTTTCTCTACCCAGTGAGCCATATTTTGTAACAAAGAATTTTAGAAAATTTTAATTGATGTATTTTGTCTTTATATCATCTTAATTTCCCAGTCCCTCTCCCTCTCCCTATCCAGAGAGTCATCCTTTTTTTTTTTGGCAGGGCAATTGGGGTTAAGTGACTTGCCCAAGGTCACACACCTAGTACATGTGACAAGTGTCTGAGGCCAGATTTGAGCTCAGGTCCTTCTGACTCCAGGGCCGGTGCTCTACTCACTATGCCACCTAGCTGCCCTGAGAGTCATCCTTTATAACAAAATATATGTGTTTTAAAAAGAATGAGAAAAACAGTTCAGCAAAAACTCATCAAACCATCAATCAGGTCTGACAATATTCAATATTTCACCACAGTTCTCCATTTCTGCAAAGAAGGGAGGGCAGTGCGCTCTCATGACTCTTCTTTCAGTTCAAGCTTGACTAGTATAATTACACAGTGTCTATTTCTGTTATTTCCATTTCTGTTGTAATAGTCATTATGTATAGTTTTTCCTGGTTCTGTTTGCTCCACTTTGTATATCAGTTCACAGAAGTCTTCTTTTACTTCTCAGAATTCTTCATAGTCATCATTTCTTATGGAGCAATGATATCCCATTACATCCATGTAATAAAATTAACTCATCCATTTCTCAATTGATGGATATTTCCTTTGTCTGGGGCCTTTTGTTATTATAAATCTGGACAATAAGCACTTATTAAGCACCTACCACGTGCCAGGCACTGTATCACAAATACTGTTGCTTTGAGTATTTTGATATATGGATTATGAAGGCTTAGAGCTCCATCTTCAGTGACAGCCTGAATGGAAGAGGCTGGGGAACCTCTTCCTGGAAAGGCATGGTGACACGGAATGGAATAGTCTTGTTACCTGATATGGGCTGTGCACAGATATTCTGGAGTGGGTTCCAGTCTGCTAACTACATGGTGACGAGATGGGTTGTTGAATGAATGCTGAGCTGGAATTGGATTGCATTCAAAAGGCACTAACCACCCAAGGAGAGTCTCTGGTGCCTGCTCTTTTCTGCCAGGCAGCTGTTTGGGTGAAAGACAAGCTGTAAGTCTCTGGTGGGGAGAGCCTTGGGCCTTCCTCATCTGACACTGACATGTGGACAGTGAGGCTTGGCTCTTTGCCATTTGTCCTTTCCTGCTTTTAGGTGAACAATTGTCCCAATGGTTATCTCCTTGTGCTCTTCGAAAGGCTGGAATGGCAAGCCACCAGAAGTGTGAGAGATAGATGGATATGACAGTTTGATCTGCCAACAGTGGGACCCAGTCCAGCAGTGAGGCCCTGAGAAATGACTTGGGGGAATCGACCCAGTTGTAGTTGAGGCTCAGACTCATTCAGTGGTTAATAATAATAAGTATTTATATACATAGTGCTTTAAGGTTTACAAAGTATTCTCCATGGATTATTTTGGTTTATCCTCACAGCCATTCTGGGAGACAGGTGCCGTTATTATCCCCATTCTACGGATGGAGGATCTGAGATACAGAGGTTAAGCAACTTGCTGAGGGGCAACCCAATCCAATAAACATTTATTAAGTACCTACTTTGTGCCAGGCACTGTGCTAAGTGCTGGAGATACAATTAATAAAAAGAAAATCCCTGCCTTAAAGGAGCTTACAATCTAATGGGGGAGGGGGCAGGGAGACAACACATGAAAGGAAGTAAGCAGGGGAAGGGGACAACAGGGGGCCCAGCATGGTAGCAACTTCCTTCCTTCCCTCCTCCCTCCCTTCCTTCCTCCCTTCCTTCCTTTCCTCCCTTCCTTCCTCCTTCCCTCCCTTCCTCCCTTCCTTCCTTTTTTCCTCCCTTCCTTCCTTTCTTCCTTCCTCCCTCCCTTCCTTCCTCCTTTCCCTCCTTTCCTTCCTTCCTTTTCTTCCTTCCTTCCTCCCTTCCTTTCTTTCTTCCTTCCTTCCTTCCTCCCTCCCTCCCTTCTTTCCTTTGTTCCTTCGTTTCTTCCTTCCTTCCTTCCCCCCCTTCCTTCCTTCCTTCCTTCCTTCCTTCCTTCCTTCTCTTCCTTCCTTCCTCCCTTCCTTCCTTCCTCCCTCCCTTCCTTCCTCCCTTCCCTCCTTTCCTTCCTTCCTTCCTTCCTTCCTTCCTTCCTTCCATCCTTCCTTCCTTCCTTCCTTCCTTCCTTCCTTCCTTCCTTCCTTCTTTCCTTCCTTCTTTCCTTCCTTCCTTCTTTCCTTTCTCCCTTCTCCCCTCCTTCCCTGTCTTGATCATAGAATTGAAACCAGGTAAAGCAGTGTATTCAAAGTGAAGCAGTGAGGAGTTTCATACTCTACCCTCCAACCCTCCAATCTGAGGGAAGAGGAGGCTGAGGGAGGTGGTGTCAATCAAGGCTTCAATTAGCTGCCGTGGTGAGATTAGAAGTGATGAGTTTACCTGAAAGGGGCAAGTTGTTTTATGGAATTGAAAGGTGGAAAAGCAGCTGCAAAATAGAATTTAAGAGCTTCACTCAAAGAAAAGAACCTTCACTCAACTGATGTCTTCCTGATTCCTGGGCCAGCACTCTATCTGCCCCACCACCTAGCTGCCTCTACATTTCCACCTCCTGTTCTAGAGAACCCCGGAGGAATTGGGCATATATATCTCTACTGCTATCTGCTCAATCTCTCATTCTGATGTATTTTCCCCACTTTTAACCACTTGTGATTAGCATCCCAGTTCCACTGAATTATTAATATCAATCAGCTTTAACAGAAGGATATTTACTGAAGAGATGTAGCAAAAACAGAAGTTGCAAATATTTCCCTCTGTGTGTGTGTGTGTGTGTGTGTGTGTGTGTGTGTATTCCTGGGACAGAGGGTTCAAACTTAAAGCAATTCCTACATAGCACTTGACCCAGCAAGTTTATTTTTAAAATCAGGGAAGCAGTAGGCAGTTGGGTGGAATATTAGATAGTGCCCTGGACCTTGTGTCAGGAAGACCAGAGTTCAAATATACCCTTAGATACTTCCTAGCCATGTGACTCTGGGCATATCACTTAAGCTCTATTCGCCTTAGCTTCTTCATCTGTAAATAATAATATATAATAATAGCACCTACTTCCTAGGGTTGTTGTGAGGATCAAATGAGACACTGCTTAGTGCAGTGTCTGGCACATTGTAGGAGTTTAATCAATGTTTCCTCCCTCCATCCCTCCCTCCTTCCCTCTCTCCCTCCCTCCCTCCCTTCCTCCCTCCCTCCCTTCCTTCCTTCCTCTCTCCCTCCACCTCTCCCTCCCTTCCTCCTTTCCTCCCTCCTTTCCTCCCTCCTTTCCTTCCTTCCTTCCTTCCTCCTATACCTTGCAGTCAGAAAACTGTCATGTTTATTAAAGTTCTCCAGCTTCACTTGTATCTGCCACATTTTGGAAACATTCGCATCTTGCATACTTTTTTTTATAGCAACAACAATTTATATTTCAGTATATACAATTGAAAGTGAAAAAAAAGTGTTAAACAATTCTTAAGACACCTGAGCCTCAAGCTAGGAATCTGTCACTTTTTCTTTGTCTTCTTCCACTTAATTGCTCTCCACACATTCAACAATCCTGCTTCACTGCCCTATTTTTTGTTTCTCACCCAAGATGATTCATCTTTTGTCTCCAGACCTTTGCAGAGGCTGCCCCACATGCCTGGACTGCTTTCCCTCATCACTTCTACTTTGTGGTTTCCCTGGCTTCTTTCATAAATCAGCTTAAATTCCATCTCCTCCAGGAGTACTTCCCTGTATGTCCCCCAAGCCCTCTCCCCTCAACCGTTAGAGTCTTCCTCTTTAAAGTCACTTTCCATTTATACTGTTTTTATTGTGCATTTAAGAGGCAATAGAATAATGTAGTTGCTAGTGAACCAGACTTGAGACTAGGGAAGACTTGAGTTCAAATCCCACCTTGGACACTACTGACTTCATGATCCTGGCAAGTTGTTCATCCTCAGAATTCTGGAAAGTTCTCCAGGGGAGTGTTGGAGTCAGCTCCTACTGATCTGATGCTTAAATTTTCAGTGTGGGCTGTAAACTTTATACTTTGGGAACTGGCAAATGCTACATATCAAGGCTCAATTTATTGTCTTGTTGATTGTATAAACTTAAGAAAATGATGGAGAAAATATAATAACACAGATTAAGATGGAAAGTGCGTCTGTCTTGCATTTTCAGACAATGTTGTTAAACATTTACCAGCACACCACTGAAGCTGTTTGAGATCATAAATTGGAGAGGAGAGATCAAGTGACATTGGTAAAGGGAATTACTCATTTAGCAGTTCCCTTGACTAACGAAACCACAGATGTCCTTATTTTGTGCATACTATTTACTTACATGTTGTCTGTCCATTAAAACGTAAGCTCATTGTGGGCAAGAACTATTTATGACTATCTTTATCACCTCAGTACTTAGCACCTGCAAGTATTAAAGATCTCTCTCTCTCTCTCTCTCTCTCTCTCTCTTTCTCTCTCTCTCTCTCTCTCTCTCTCTCTCTCTCTCTCTCTCACACACACACACACACACACACACACACATACACACATGCAGAGAGAGAGAGAGAGAGAGAAATCTGGACCCCTTGATTGAGTCAATCAATTAGAGGGATGAACTAGGTATGAACTAAGACCAGACATCTCCATGAAGGGATGGCATTTCAACTATGTGTGATAAGAAGCTCGTTGGGACTGACTGAGGGTACTCTGTTGTAACCTCTCGGTTTTGTATAAAATAGCAAGTTGCTTTGGAACCATAGTGTCCAGGACAGGTACCTGAGAAATCCCCTGAGAAGGACATATTTGTATATGAGGAGAAGAACCAAGCAAATTCTTGGTCCCCACCCCTCAAACATGGACAAGAGTTGGCTCTTAAGGACCTTCCATTCTAATGAGAGAGATGAGTATGTGGACAAACAAGATAACAGCAAATTTAAGGTAATCTCCAAGGGAATGCCCTAGAATTAAAGGGCACCAGAAGGCTTCTTGTAGAAGGTCAGATTTCACCTGAGACTTGGAGCAAACCGAGGGTGGCCAGGAGATGGAGATAAGGAGGGAGAATTCAAGGTATAGGGACAACTAGTGAAAATGAAAATCAGTATACTTATCCCTTTCACATCTGGGGGTGAGGGGTTAGGGGCTGAAAATCACATAAAATTTTTTTGGCCCTCCCTTCGTACCAGAGAAGTCTGAATTATTGTGGTATTAAAAGATAAAATATGTTGATACTATACAATACAATACCTATATTTATATATTTTTGAGTTTCTAATTTTTTTCTGTGTCATCTGCTGGCCTTTGAGTGTCATCCGTGGCTTCCACAAAACTCCCCCAAATATCCCATTTAATTTCTTATGCTGACCCGAGATATATCAAAACTGCGATGGGGAAACTCACTATGGGGAAGGAAAGACTAAAGGAGCTTTCCTCCTCAGCCACCATTCCCATATTTGTGCATTCTTTTCCTATTAGAACATAAGCCCTGTGAGGGCAGGGATTGTCTTGCTTGCTTGATTTTGTGTCCCGAGCACCTGGCACACAGTAAGCACTCAAGAAATGCTATTCCATGTCATTCCATTCCATATCAAATGCTTTTCCAGACCCAAAGAGTTTCTCTTAGGGTTAAATATTTTACTTTCTATATCACTATTTTTTTCATCTTGTGTTATTTCTGGAAGTTTGACAGAACAATCAGTCTTTTGAAATCTAGTTCTCCTGTGGATACAC
Organism: Trichosurus vulpecula; assembly: GCF_011100635.1. Lineage (NCBI taxonomy): Eukaryota > Metazoa > Chordata > Mammalia > Diprotodontia > Phalangeridae > Trichosurus > Trichosurus vulpecula. The sequence goes on along the minus strand of NC_050573.1, from coordinate 47,037,819 downwards.
ACTGGGTGTATGTGTATATATAATCAATCACTAAACAGTTAGTGAATTCTTACTATGTGCTAGAAACTGTACTAAGGGTTGGCAATACAAAGAAAAAGCAAAAGCCCAAACAGTCCTGTCTTTGATGACTTTATATTATAATGGCGGAGACAAATACCAGGTATGTTCAAGATATATACAGAGTAGTTGAAAGGTAACCTCACAGGGGAGGACTGGGAAAGACCACTTACAGAAGGTATGAATCAGTCAGTCAATAAACATTTATCAAATGCCTCCTGTGTGTTGGGCACTGTGCTAAGCAGTGTTTAGGGCAGCTAGGTGGTAATTTATAGAGCACTGGGCCTAGAGTTAGGAAGACCTGAGTTCAAATTCAGCCTTAGACACTAGCTGTATCACTCTAGGTAAGTCATTTAACCTCAGTTTCCTCATCTGTAAAATGGAGATAGTAATAACACCTACCTTCCAGGTGGTGCAATGTATGTAGAGTGCCAGCCCTAGAGTCAGGAAGATTCATCTTCCTGGCCTCAGACATTCCTTAGCTGTGGGACTTTGGGCAAGTCATTTAACCCTGTCTGCCTTGGTTTCCTCATCTGTAAAATGATCTGAAGGAAATGGCAAACCACTCCAGTATCTTTGCCAAGAAAAGCCCAAATGGGGTCACGAAGAGCCGAACACAACCGAAAAATGGACTCAACAGTGACAATCCTGTGTTAGTGTGAGGATTGAATGAGAGAATGATTCTGAAGCAATTAGCACAATGCCTGGTGATAATCATTTAATATCAATTTAATAACCTCAGTAAGGCCCAGAGCCTGAACTAATCACCCAGAAGAAGAGCCTTCACCTAACAGCTTCTTCGTTCTCTGAGTAAACTCAGAGAATGCCTCTTCCTATGTCAACGAGGCCAGATGGGGCTGACTTAAGAGCTTTCTTTCCTGTCTATGGCCATTAAAGATGAGACCCTTAGCACAAGACACTATCTTGAATAATGTGACTTTTTCTTAATATTTCATGGACATATACTATGTTATGGTATGTTAATGGTAAAGAAAACACAGATGTTCTGGATTGTAATTTCAATTGACACTTTGTCAACTCTCTTATCTTACCACCTATTAAATTAAGAAAATTCTTTTCTCATACTATGATTAAACACCCATGGAGATCATAAATTTGAGTGACACAGGCATGCTGAGTTGGGGCAGTTCTAAAATATATTTAAGCCTTCTCATTCTTTTGTTCAGACAGTCAGATTTCATCTGGCTCCATACTTGCATGTATTGTGTTAGCTTTAAGGGGATAAATAATATAAAAATATATACCACCTAGCCTGTTTGTCTCTTTTAACCAAACTTTCAGGTCTACTCTGGCACATAGTAAGTGCCATATAAATTTTAGCTATTATGATTAGCTCATTATTAACTACTGGGGATGCAGAGAAACACAGGAAACTGTCCCTGTTCCCAAGGGTCCGATGGGGGAGACAATATGCAGATAGCTATAGACAGGAGAGGTGTGGGTATAGGCTGTACAGAAGAACTCGTTGATCTTGGGTTTGCTGATAGGGAAGTTAGATAGTTACTTCTACAGAATCAGAGAGTTTGAGAGCTAGGAAGGACCTCCTTCACTTTCTAGTCTAACTGGAGCCATACTGGAAGGGAATTTCCATGATGACATTCCTAATGAATGGTCATTCAGCCTGTGCTTGAAGATTTCCAAGGAGGTGGGAGTCCACTCCAGCCTGGCCGGAAGCCCTGAATCCCATATTTCAAGGTATTTCTTCTCTTATGTAGGAAGCCCTGGGACTAGGGGCTCCCTTGTTGTCCCTAAGGGTCCAAAACTTTGTCCTGTAAGTATGGATTCTCCCAAAGGGCCCTTATGAGGCAGGTTCCCTGGCACCTTCTCCTCCCCATCCCTATTCAAGAGCAAATTCATGTGCAAAACCCAATGATGCCCCAACTCTCCTGAGTCATCAGCCCTTCCCACCCTCAAGGGAGTTTCCATCAACACAGAATCCACTGATGGTGCCTGCCCTTACCTCTTTCCTTTAGCAGACAGACTGTTACTAAAAGCTACCAGATTGCATCTATTATCCTTTATTTCTCCCTCCATCCAGTCCCAAATTCTGGCATTTCCCTTAGTCTGCTCCATATCACAATCCAGAATTATGGCCTCCTATTTCTCCTGATCACTTACCAGTCCCCATCCTCTACCCCCAACTCTTTTTCAGGGATCCCACTGTGAAGTTCCTAGAATCCCTGTTGATCTTGTGACTCCAAGATCCTCATATCAAGTTAACAAGCATTTATTACTATGTGCCAGTCACATAGTGTGTGCTAAACACTGGAGATACAAAAAAAAAAATAGACTGCTCTCAAGAAACCCTCAGTCTAATGGAGGAGACAACATGGATACAAAGAAAATACGGACAAGATAAATTGGAGATAATCTTGGTGGGAAGGCATTATCATCACGTCACTAGTGGAGAAGCATTGGGCCTCCATAGTCCATTCTTTTCACAGAATCACAAAATCTCAGCATTGGAAGGGGCCTCAGAGACCCTCTAGTCCAACCTGTACCAGATCAAAAATCGTTTTTCCAATATCTCCACTAAGTGGCCATCCAGCTTCAATTGAAAGCCTCCAATTAAGATGGGAACTTCACTACCTCCTGCGGCAGTTGCTTCTACCTTTGGAGGACTCTAATTGCCAAAAAGATTAAATCTGCCTCTTGGCAACTACTACTCATTACTCTAAATTCTGTCATTCAGGCTTAAGCAGAACCAGCCTAATTCCCATGCCCTATGGCAGCCTTGTGAGTACCTGAAGACAGCTATCACATCCTTCCTATTTCCTTTCTCTAGGCTTAACAATCTTTGGACATTCAACTGGTCTTCAAAATAGCATGGTCTCTAGTCTTCTCATCAATTTTGTTACTCTTCTTTGGACACACTCCAGTTTGTAAATGTCCTTTCCAAACTTTGGTGTCTAGAAGTGAGCGCAGTACTCTAGATGGATGGCCTAACCAAACCAGGACACGGAAGGACTACTAAGTCTCCTTTTCTCTGGACCTAGTGTCTTTCTTAATGCGGCCAAAGTTCATGTTAACTCTTTTGGCTACCACATGTCATTATTGACTCATATTGAGCTTGATGTCCACTAAGATCCCCAGATTTTTTTTTTGGAGAAGGTATTACCAGAAATGATTAGATGTTTATGGAAGAGGACGTTGTGTTTAATTGTTGGTATACACATGAAGGAATGGGCTCTGGATGTGGTGACTTTTCCAGGTTACTTGGTGAAAAATTCCCAACTTGCAAAAGCACTCGCAGGTTGGGCCCCCAAAGAATGTCTTCAACAACAGGTTCTAGAGTACCCTTAAGGTGGCTATTCTTTTCACTGTAGCTCATGAGCCCCCACCAGTGTGATTCTCATGAACAATCAGCTACTAGCCAAAATTAGCTTTTGGGGAAGAGAAGAGAAAAATTTTTTAAAAGTGCCTACTATGTGCCAGGTGCTGTGCTAAGTGATTTGATCCTCACAATAACTCTGTGAGGTAGATGCTATTATGATCCCCATTTTTATAAACTGAGGCAATCTCCATGATCATACAGTTAATTTGTGTCAAAGCCTGGATTTGAACTCAGGTCTTGATTAAGGCATTTAATAAGGTGGCATCATAAGAACAGTAGATACAAATATCCCTCCTCCTTTAAACCTTGGGCATATTCACCTAGTAGTAGTAGCTAGCATTTATGCAATACCTACTATATGCCTGGAACTGTGCTAAATGCTTAACAAATATTATCTCATTTTATCCTCACAACTCTGGGAGGCAGTTGCTATTATTATCCTCATTATACAGTTGAGAAAACTGAGGCAAACAGAGGTTAAGTGATTTGCTCAGAGTCACACAGCTAGTAAGTACCTAAGGGAAGATTTGAACTCAGATCTTCCTGACTCTAGGCCTAGCACATTGCATCTGTATGCTGCCCTAGGCATTTGCTAAGATGCAATCATAAGAACAGTAGCTACAAGTATTCCTCCTCCCTTAAACATAAGATTTTTGGGAAGAGTGGGCACAGATTTAGAACACAGTGGTAGTGAGACATGTATATATTGCCAAGGCAGCTCATGATTCCAGTTCTGGGAGGCCAATATCCTTCCCCTCTTAGTTGAGTTGTTGCATATTTCCTCCCCAACAAGAACAGTATCTTCTTAAAAATATATTTTTATTTGTTTTGTTAAATATTTCCCAATTACAAGTACAGTATCTTTTTATGAAGGTTGCTCAACTGCACTCTCAGCATCTGCTTCTCTTTGTTGTTTGACTTCCAGTTGTCAAGGCTAGGTCTGTCTTAAATCTATAGTACTCTCTCCCTCCTCCCCCCTCCTTCCCCCAGGCTAAGATCTAAATTCTGACCTGCCTCTGTCCTTGAATGACTACTTCTCTAAATCTTTGTCTGTCTGGAGTACTTGTTTCTGCTCCCTGTCAGGTTAAGTGTTTTCTACTGGTTGAATAGTTTGTTTCAAAGCTATAGGATCAACGTATGGAAGGGGGGAATGGGGAGGAGAAAGAAATTCTCTCCCCCAGAAGTTTCCTCCTTGGAACATCTCCCATCTTGGAATGACTATCTTTTAAAGGTCCCCTTGGGGCATACCCATCTTCTTTCAGCCAATGGGATTGCCCCTTCTGATTCACTTAGAGAAAAGTGTTCTCTTCCCATAAAGGTTATCAGGAAATAGAGAAATCTTTACAATTAGTTCAATCCCTCATTAACATCTTGTCAGTCAGTTGATTAATCAATAAACTTTTTTAAAGTGCCTACCATATGTCAGGTACTGTGCTGAGCCCTGAGGATATAAAAAGAGGCAAAGAGTTCCTATCCTCGTGGAGTTTATGATCTAATGGGGGAGAAAACAAACAAATATGTACCAACAGGTTATATATAGGATAAATGGGTATAATTAACAGAAGGCACTAGAGTTAAGAGGGTTAGGGAAGGCTTTTAGGAGAAGAAAGGGACTTGAAGGATGCCAGGGAAGCCAGAAGGCAGAGATGAGAAAGGATAGCATGTAGACATGGCCAGAGAAATTGTCCAGCGATGAGAGATGGAGGTTATGGACACCAAGGAGGCCAGTGTCATCGGATCAAAGAGTACTTGGGGGAAGTAGAAGTGTAAAAAGACTAGAAAAGTAGGAGGAGGCTAGGTTATGAAGGGTGTTGAATGACAAAGGATTTCGAATTTGATTCTAAAAGTGGTAGGGAGCTACTGTAATTTGTTGATTGGGAGATGAGTGAGTGGTTGGATCTGCACTTTAGTAAAATCATTTTAGTCAATGAATTGAGGGTGGATTGGAAGGGGGAGAGACTTGAGGCAAGCAGACCCGCTAGCAGGCTACTGCAATAATCCAGGTGGGAGGTAATGAGGGACTGTCTCAAAGAGGTGCCAAGGTCAGAGAAGAGACAGAGACATATTTGACAGATTTTGCAAAGGTGAGATCAACCGGTCTTGGCAACATATTGGATATGGTGGGGAGGCTAGTGAGGAATCTGGAATACTTCCTAGGTTGTGAGCCTGAAGGACCAGGAAGATGGTGTTGCCATCTACAGCAATAGGGAAGGTAGGAGGGTGTGGGGAGGGTTTAGGGGGAAGGATAATGAATTCCATTTTGAAAGTTTAAGACATATAGTTTGAGAGGATTGAAAGTCAGTTGGAGATGCTGGGCTGAAGGTCAGCTGAGAGGTTGGAAGGATAAGGAAACTTGAAAATCATCAGCATAGAGATGGTAATTAAATCCATGGGAGCTGATGAGAACATCAAATGGAGTAATATAGAAGAAGAAGAGAAGACCCAGGATAGAACTAGGTCATATATACCTATAGTTAAGGAGGTATGATCTGGATGAAGATCCAGCAAAGGAAACTGAGAAGAAGTAGTCAGTCAGATAGGTAGGAGGAGAACCAGGAGAGAGCTTTTCATGTCCCAAAAACCTAAAGAGAGAAAAAATATCAAGGAGGCCAGAGTGATCAACAGTGTCAAAGGCTGGAGCAATGTCACAGAGACTGAGGATTGAGAAAAGGCCATTGGGTTTGGCAACTAAAAGACCATTGGTAACTTTGGAGGGAGCAGTTTTGGTGGAATAATGATGAGGTCACAAGCAGGATTATAAGGGGTTAAGAAAAGAGTGAGAGGAGAGAAAGTTGAGGCAACTATTGTAGAAGATTTTTCCAAGGAGTTTAGCCACAGAGGGAAGAGGAGATGTAGGATATAAATAGTTAGCGGGATAGAAGGATTACATGAGTGATTTCTGAGGATGGGAGATAAGTGGGCATGTTTGTAGGCAGCAGGAAATTATCCAGTAGACAGGGAGAGATTAAAAACAAGTGAGTGGGGATGACAGAGGGGGCAATCTGTTGGAGGAGATGGGATGAGACTGATTGATTCTCTTGTGTGTATAGAGTGGATAGCCTTGGTAAAGGAGTAAAGCCACTTTATCAAGTGAGTTGTAATCTTATGATTACATTCTGGGATTTCTGGGATGTGGGGTTGGTCAAAGATGAACACCTCTACGCGTACAAAATAAGTAAAAACTAATTTCAAAGTGCTAAGACGCTAAAGCCTGGGAAGATCAGGAAAGACTTTTTGTAGGAAGTGGTATTTGATGTGAACCTTGAAGGGGTCTAGAAATGCCAAGAGGCAGAGGTGAGGAGAAAGAGCATTCCAGGCCATGGTGCATTGGCTATGCAATGCACACACGTGGGAGGTACATTGTTATGTAGGGAACTTCGAATAAGCTTATTTAGCTGGAACATAGTATGCACTGGGGCTAGGAATGTGTAACCAGGGGGAAAAATAGGTGGGAATCAACTTCTGAGTAGCTTTAAACACCAGAGACATTTGTATTTTATGCCAGAGGCAATAGTGAATCCCTGAAGCCTCTTGAACAGGGAAGTAACATAGTCAGAAATGCTTTACAACAATCCATTTGGAGGATGGATTAGACTGAGAAGAGACTCACATATGCTTATTCCTTCCTTCCTTCCTTCCCTCCCTCCCTCCCTTCCTTTCTTCCTTCCTTTTTGATATCTGTATTGTTTAGCCCAGTGCCTGATATATAATAAGTATTTAATTAATCCCTGTGGATTAATGATCAATTTTAGTGATAACAGCACCTGGATTTGGAGCCAGAAGACCTGGGCCCTATTCAAGTTTTCCTACTTACTGTGTGACCTTGGGCAAATCACCTCTTCTCTCTGGGCCTTGGTTTCTTCATCTGTAAAATAAGGAGGTTAGACCAGATGATTTCTAAATTCTCCTCTGGGCCTCAAACCCATAACCTGATGACTATAGGAACATAGAGCTAGAGTTGGAATGGACCTCAATGGCCATCCCAAGAGTTCTTGACTTAAAGTCCATAAGCTTGTGGTCGCTTTTAAAGACATTTTGATAATGATAGTATTTTAGCATAATTGATTTCCTCTGTAATCTTGTGCATTTTATTTTAAGCATTTAAAAACATGAGTCTGAGAAGGGAATAAATATTTATATATCCTTTACTATGTGCTAGGCACTATGCTGAGTACTTTACAAATATTTTCTTATTTGATCCTCACATCAACCCTGTGAGGCAGGTGCTGTTATCAGCTCCATTTTACAGATGAAGAAAGTAAGACAGAGGTGGCATGACTTTCCCAGGGTCAAACAGCAAGTAAGTGTCTGAGGTCAAATTTGAACTCAGGTTTTCCTGACTCCAGGCCCAGTGCTCTATCCACTGTGCCACCCTCCACTTTTAGAAGGGATCCGTGGACTTCACCAGCCTGCTCAAGGTGGGGTCCAGTCCGCAAAAAGGCTAGACCAGTACCTTCATTTTACAGACGAGCAATCTGGAGTTCAGGGAAGTTGTGATGCCTCAGGTAGTAGGAGTCAGAGGTCTGGACCCACATGCTCAGAACTTTAGAGTCCAGGCTCTTTCCATTTCTCTGTGCAATGTATTTGTCAGTTGAAGTATTTGGCCTGGCTCATCTCTAAGGGTCTTTCTGGCTTTCCAGTACTATGGTTCACTGAATCTCTGCATCCTCTAGATCATATGGAAAACATCTGAAAACTCACAGGCCCCTTTGAGCTGACAAAGCCACTCCCTGGAGTGTGGAGGATAAGACCCTTCTGAGCCTGGTCGGGTCAGTTAGGATTTCAGAGACCTGGGGTTCTAGAAAAATCTCCAAGTTCACATCTGTGCTGCAAGGAGGGATAAGGGAAGGGGTTTTGAGTGCATTAAGGTCGAGGAGTGAGCGCTTTCTGAAAATTCAGCGTGACATGGGGGTAAGCAGCTTTCTCAGGTAACTGGAAAATAAGATTGGGGTGAGGGGGCTAGGAGGGAAGGAAACTGCTAGCGGCTGATAACCTATTATTTTCACTTTCTCTTTCAGAGAGGCCAGATGCCCGTGAAATTGAGGACTGATGAGAACCCTTTAACTCCAGATGGAACTGCTCTCTGCACCTTGGCTGAGAATTGCTGCAGTCTGGCTATGGAGGTGATAGGAAATAGGTGGGCAGTGGGAGCTAGTGGGGTAGTCCAGTCTGCCTGACCAGCCCTGGGATATGGAGCTTGAGCAGCTACTGATGGAAAGAGTCTTTCACCTGCCCTTCCAAATGAGTCTTTGGAAGGGACCTTAGAGGCACTTGGTTTGACCCTTCCTTATATGGATAAGGAAACTGAGGCAGAGGTGGGCGAAACTGCCAAGCCTCCAATGCACTCACTCATCTCTACTTTATGACTCCCTCTCTTCCTTCAAGATGCAGCTCAAAGGCCACCTCCATGAAGCCTCTCCTGATTGCCTCCAAATGCTAGTGCCCTCCCTCTCAAACTACCTTGAATTAAACTAATCCGTGTCTGTTCTCTTTATATTTATTCTGTATAATATTTGATGGACTCAATTGATAATCTGGTAAAGCCTATCAATCATAATAATTAGTTTTTTTTGGTTTTTGTTTAGTATTTCATTTTTCCCCAGTTACATACAAACAACAATTTTTACCATTTGTTTTTAAATTCTCTCCCTTTCTCCCTCCCTGCTCCCCCTCATTGAGAAGGCAAGCAATTAGATCGTTTTTCAAAACTTTTAATTATAATGGCTGAACAAGTTGTGGTATATGATTGTGTTGGAATACTACTGACGATGAGCATGATGATCTTAGAAAAACATGGATGGGTTTGCACCAATTAACGAAGAACAAAATGAACAGAGCCAAGAGAACATTGTATACAGTGACAGCAATATTGTTTTAAGAGCGTTTTGAAAGAATAAGTTATCTTTACTATTATAAATACATAAATTAAGTACAAAGGGTATATGAAGGAAGATGTGATATGCATCCAGAGAGAGAACTGATAAATAGAAGTATGTATAGAATGATTTTACACACACACACACACACACACACACTCTTATGTCTAATGGTAGCCATCTCTAGTGTGGGAAAGGGGAAGGAAAAAGAGAAAGAAATTTACATGATAACTTTATTATATGTTTAAAAGGAATAGCAAAGTACACATAATAGATTTGCAATTTCATGTGCAATCATCTTTTTTTTATTATATTATGTCATGGAAATGCTTGTTTTATTCCACAAATTAAAAGTAAATAAATACAACTAAAAATAAAAAATGTAATCTTTCCTCTATTCAAGTTCATGGACCCCTTGAAATCCGTCCACGGACCCCTATGCTAAATCAATGCTTGCCAATTGAAAGAGCTCTCCCAAGGTCACCCAGGTGGTAAGTAGCAAAGCAAAACCCAGTCCTTGGGCTCCATCCAAATCTTTCACTCTTTTCTTAATACCATGCTGCTTCACCTGTCCTTATCTCTCCCCATCCTTTGCCATCCCATCACTAATATCTGCCTTTGGTTTCCAATGAATTCCCTCCTTGGTTTTGGAAAGAAGGGAGAATTGATGGGGATTAGAGCTCTGTAGATTCAAATCTCTGGATGCATTTGAAATTGTAATAAGGAAGCATAAGTGAGGCTGACTGGGTGTGTTTGATGTAAACAGGAGAAATTATACCTCTTCTAAGCCAGCTCTCTGCTTTCATTACATGTATTAAGATTTAATGCCATCAAAACAAACATAAATATCATGTATTTTGGGAGATCCATTCTCAGAGAATAAATCTATCCTAGACAGTGCTGCAATCATTCTATACTGAGGAAGGGCAGGACAGGGTTCGTCAGCAGTTGCCAATCAGGGAAGGATGGAGAGAAGGAGCTGCTGAAAGTCTTCAGCGCTAATGAGTCTGAGTGCTGAATGGAATCTCTCTGAGTCCTGGCAATCTGGCTGGAGCACGTGCCTCCTGGTCAAGTGAAATTTACAGACTCAGAAAGCAAGGATTTAATGGACTTTTTGTTATTGGGATGTGTTGCAGATTCTTCTGGGACTTTGCACAAATTTTCCTTGTGACTGGAATGCTCTCCTTTCTCACCCTTGGAAACCCTTGTCCCCTTTGAGGTGCAGCTCAAGCATCAGCTCCTACAAAGATCTGATCCTCTCAGTCACTACCCCCAGTTATTTGGTATTTACTTTGTATGTATTTGGAATAAACATACATTATATATTTCTTGTCTATGTAAATATTACTTTCCTCCCAGCAGAATATAAGCTCCTCCAGGGCAGAGATGGCTTTTTTTTTATTGGTCTTCATATCCACAGTACCTAGCATGGTTGTTGTTCAGTCATGTCTGACTTTTCAAGGACCTATTGTTTTTTGGAAGAAGTGGTTTGCCATTTCCTTCTTCAGCTCATTTTACAGGTGAGGAAACTGAGGCAAACAGGGTAAGTGACTTACCCAGGATCATACAGCTAAGAACTCTGGAAGATGAGTTTTCCTGACTCCAGGTCTTGTACTCTATCCACTGCCCCATCTAGCTGCCCACCTAATATGGTGCCTTGCCTTTACTCAGATATCTATTTGATATGTGATCTATTCATTATGGAAATTCCCTTCAACAGTGAAGATCTAAAGCCACCCATGCCTACCCATCCTATGGGTGTCTTATTCAAATCTTCCCATAAATTTGACACATGGAGATCCCAGCTTGCCAGAATGCTTCCTAGATTCCTCCTAACTTTGTAATGGTGATATTGGGCATTCGGTCATCCAACTGCCATCTCTCATCCTTACCACAAGACTAGCCTATCTTAAATTAACATTTCTATCCACTTTAAAACACTTTGCAAATATTATCTCATTCGATCCTTACAACAGCCCTGGGAGGTATGTGTCATTATTATCCCCCATTTTACAGATAAGGAAACTGAGCGCACAGATGTTAAGTGAATTGCCCAGGGTCACACAGTTAGTAAGTGTCTGAGGCTGGATTGAACTCAGTTTTTTTCTGGTTCCAGGTCTTGTGCTCTATCCACTGTGACACCTGGCTGCTTCTCTGCCTAGCCTCCATTTCTCCAATGATGTCATTTATTTCCATTCTACTCTGAAGTTTCCCATTGGTTCTGTCACAGCCTGCCTACACACTTCCCCATCACCCTCTGTAAATGCTCGTTTTCAAAGAGAGTTGTATCGTACATCTTGTGGCCCAGACATGTACACGGTTGAGTTGTTCGATTGAATTGACCTGTGTTGTCCGAGGGCAGGCCTAGCTAGGTACTGAGCGGTTTGTCACCGATTGGCTGCAAGATGATGAATGTTTTGGTGACAGCAAGTCTTGAAGTCTGCTGACTGAGTTATGGAGGGGTTGGGATCTGCGTGGGTGGAAGGGGAATTCCCACCAATGGAATTACAGATTAGTGAAATATGGAAGCATTTCTTAACTGAAGAGTATCTATTTTCCATTTGGGCTTTTCTAAAGATGTTTCTGTATGACTCAGAGGGCTTCTGGGAGTGGTCACTACTTGGCCGACAGTATCACACACAACCTCCACTCCCACTCCCCTTTATTGTCATATAAATTTCCCTCTAGGGGATGGTGGGTTTCTACAACTAGATTGTAAATTCCCTGAGGGAAGAGACTGTGGAAAAGGGGGTGCTGTTCTTCCTATCTCCTCCAAAGCACCTGTAACAGGCTGGCATATAGTAGGTACTCAGGAAAGATTGTATAACTGGACTAGACTGATCTGACCAAAACTTTAGAATGAGAAATTGTGCAGGACAGAAGAAACAAGAAGAAGAGGGTGTCAAGATTCTAGGACCTGTTGCAGTCTAGCGGCTCTGGGGACTCTAAAACCCTACAGCACAGGGCAGGGGTCTGTCTCAAAAGACTTTGACCACTCAGGCCTTCTTTCAGTCCAAGTAGCAAGTTTATTAAGACACCAGTTGGGTGGGTGGGGCTCCTAGTGAGTCTACCATATTTGTGATGCCAATATACCAGACTTTAAGAATCTGCACAATTTAAGGAGGGCAAGATTGTGGGAAGATCTGGATGGGATTAAGGAGGGGTAAGTAGCCTGGGGAGGGCCAGGTGCAGATGATGAGGGCCACTATGAAAGGGCAGTTAAAAGGATTATTGACTGGGAAGGGCCTGGTGCCTCATGCAAACACCAGTGACCTGAGTTCAAAGGCTGGTTTGCTGAAATTTGTGGGAAATTTCAGGGGTTTTTCCTTTTTGGGGTCCAGATCCCAAAGACATGCTTTTTTCCTTTTAGGGGCTTAGATCCCATTCCCATCAAGACCCACAGCCAGGAGTAAAGGACTCAACGAAGAGATGAAGAGTGAGTGAGCCAGGGAGTTATCTAATTCTGTAGTTGTGATATGAGGAAGGAAGGGAGGGAGGGAAAGAGAAAGGGAGGAAGGAAGGAAGGGAAGGAGGAAGAGAGGGAGAGAGGGATAGAGGAAAGAAGGAAAAAGGGATGGAGGGAGGGAAGAAGAGAGGGAGGAGGGAAGGAAGGAAGGGAGAAAGGAAATAAAGGAAGGAAGGGAAAGAAGAAGGAAGGAAGGGACAAAAGAAGAAAGGAAGAAAGGAAGGGAAGAAGGGGAGGCAAGAAAGAAGGAATGGAAGGAAGGAAGGAGGAAAGAGGAAAGGAAAAAAGGAAAGGAGGGACAGAGGGAGGAAGGAGGAAAGGAAGAGGGGAAGGAAGAAAGGAATAAAGGAAGGAAAGAATGGAGGGGGGAAGAAAAGAAAGCAACAAATGTTTATCAAATGCTCATAATGCTCTAGGCCCTGTGTTAAGCCCTAGGGAAACATGTACAAACAAAAAGACAGTTTCTGGGTTCAAGGAGCTGGAGCTGAAAAGCTAGAAGGAGAGAGGGGAGGAAGAAGGTGTCCAGTCTGGTTTTGAAGTCCAGAAAGTCAAAAACAGTGCCATGAAGAGAATAAAGGCAGTTGGCCCCAGTCCAATCTGCAAAATGGAAGCTCGAGGAGGAACTCACCAATGGGAGAAGGCAGGTGGGCCTTGGGGAGGAATATTTCAGGGTGAGTGGTCTGGTGAAACTGACGGACCATTTCCCAGAATCCTGCTTTAAATATACAAAATAAAACACGTAGAATTACAATGGAAACCAATTATATTAAAATAAACTTGGTCAGTCAATAAACATTTATTAAGCACCTACTATGTGCTGGACTCTGGTGCTAAGTGCTGGGGATACAAAGAAAGACAACAGACAATCCCTGCCCTCAAGGAGCTCACAGTCTAATGGGGGAGACAACATGCAAACAGCCACCTGCAAGCAAGATATAGGCAGAATAAATTGGGGATAATCAGCATAAGGAAGGCACTAGAATTAGAAAGGCCCAGGAAAGGCTTCCTGTAGAAGGTGGAATTTAGCAATTATTTCTGTTTTGTCCAGAAACCATGAGGATCTTCCCCTCCCAGATTGATTTTTTTTTTGACTAGGTAAAGAGGTCATTCTCTGCCTGTGTGGGTCAGAGACCACTACTCTCATTAAAAATAGAGACTGTTCTTGAAAGAGGGCAAAAAGGAATTTTTCTTGCTTTCTCATGAGAAAGGACACCACCCAAGTGGGGGCTCTTTAATTATGTTTTACATTTATTCGGTCTGAATAAATGGGCACGTCCCCTGAACAGAGTACAGGAGAGTACAAAGGACTCAGATGGACGCCAGTCATTTTATTGACTTTCTCTTCGAATCTCCTGCCAGGCTCTTCATTGGCCAGATACAACCCCCTGACTGCCTATGTCATGCTGTCTTTAAATGGCTCATTTAAGCATGCGTACAAGCCTCAAACCTTTCACCCCAGAGCTTTGATTAGAACTAGTTCTAACCAGTCACCTGACTTACATTCTGCTAAAGCTGGGGGGGAGGGGGAGGAAGAGGAATGCTTTCAACTCTGTGGAAACAAAACTGTTCCCTCATCTCTTAACCTTTAATCACTGAATAGGTTTTGCCACAGTCATACTGAGATCTGTTAAAGATCTTAGCTTAAAAAGGCCAAGGTCTCCCATTGTATCCTGAGCCATCTCCATTTGTCCTGATGAATATCTGGCTGCTGGACCCACATGGCTTCTGAGGAGAAAATGAGGCTGGTGATTTAGTGCAGCCCTGCCTCACTTAAATCCAATTCACTTGCATGTCATTGGGAATCACTTTCCTTGGTGTCATGGTAATCTCCATGACCTAAGGACAGACAGCAACAACATCGAGGGAAGCCAGGAGATGAGGGAGAACATTCTGAGGGTGGTGAACAGTCAATGAAAATGCCTAGAGTTGGAACATGGGAAGGAAACAAGCCTCATTAAGCTGGGCACTGTGTTAAATAAACACTTCACAAATATTATTTGATTCTCACAACAGCCTTGGAAGGTAGGTGCTATTATTATCCTCATTTCACGGTTGAAGGAACTGAGGCAAACAGAAGTTAAGTGAGTAGTCCAGTGTCTGAGGCTGGATTTGAACTAAGGTCTTTCTTGGTTCCCAGAGCCCTATTCATTGTGCCACCTAGGTGCCTTGGCCAGAGTCACTGAATTGCAGAGTATGTTGAGGGCAGGAGGTCGAGGGTATAAGGTATATGAAGACTTGAAAGGGGTGTGTGTGTGTGTGTGTGGTCAGGTTATGGAGGGCTTTGAATACCAAACAGAATATTTTGTATTTGATCCTGGAAGTGATAGAGAACGAATCGAGTTTATTAAGTAGGTTGTCTATGTGTGGCCTGAGTTGGATGAATGGAAGATGGACTGGAGTAGGGGGAGATCAGAGGCAGACAGCCTCCCCGCCTCCCCATCAGTGATTGCAGTAGTCCAGGCATGAGGTGATGAGGGACTACACTAGAAGGTGGTAGTGTCAGGGGAGAAAAAGGAGTGCATAAAAGAGATGTTGTGAAGGTGAATCAACAGGCTTTGGCAACAGCATAGATATGAAGTGGAGGGAGTGGGGAGTCAAAGATGACACCTAGGTTGTGATTTTCCCATCGAAATTCATAGACCCCTTGAAATACATCCATGGACTCCTTGAGGGGTCTATGGACCCTAGGTTAAGAACCCCGGATCTAGTCCTGTCTTCTCCTTCCAAGGCCTAAAGAAGGGGATACACCTGCTTGGGGTTGCACAGTCAGCAAGTGACAGCATAGGAATCAAAAGTCAAGCATCTGTGACCCCCAGGCCAGCAGTGGTTGGGGAACCGGACCTGGAGTCAAGAAAACCTGAGTTTGAATCCTGACTCAGACACTTATCTTATTGTGTCGGGGGTGATAATGACACTTTCCTCCCAGGATTGTTTTGAGGATTAAAAATGAAATAATATTTGTAAAACATTTTGTAAACCTTAAAGCACCATATAAATGCTAACTATCCTCCTCTTCTTCTTCCTTCTCTTCTTTTACTTCTTCAATGCTTTCATGCTGCTGGTTTGTGTTCATGCCTTTGTGTATGCATGCCTATGTTATTGGAGTGTTTGTTTTTGTTCAGTCGTTTTCCGGTTGTGTCTGAGTCTTCCTGACCCTATTTGGGTTTTTCTTGGCAAAGATACTGGAGCAGTTTGCCATTTCCTCCTCCAGCTCATTTTACAGATGAGGGAACTGAGGCAAACAGGATTAAGCAACTTGCTCAAGGTCACAAGCTAGTAAGTGTCTGAGTCTGGATTTGAACTCTGACCTTTCTGACTCCAGGCCTGGCACTCCATCCACTCCACCACCGAGCTGCCCCCGGGGTGTTTACCCACTTCAAAATTCATGGATAATATCGATCAGTCAATCAATAAACATTTATTAAGAACCTACTATGTTCCAGGCACTGCGTTAAGTGCTGGGGATAAACAAAGAGGCATAACACCGTCCTTATCTTCAATTCTAATAAGGGAGACAAGTATATATAAAGCAAGTCGAGACCTTAAACATCCTGCTAAGCCCACAACATGTCACAGAGAACAGAATTTTCTGGCATTAAAAAACAAAACAAAACAGGTTCATTCATTAAAAAAAAAAAAATCGCGAAATTTTGTTTTTTGTCCTGCAGGTGTCTGGTTATGTTGCCTACCCCTACTTCTGTCTCTGCTTAGCAGGTACGGCGAGGCAGTGGGGTGTTCTCATGAACTGCCTGGTTTGGTTGGTAACTGAATTATCATCAGTGCCACGGTTGGACACTTTCTAGCTGTGTGATCTTGGGCAAATCTCTTCCTTTCTCTGAACCTCGGGCCGTTCATCTCTAAAGTGGGAGTAAAAGTGCTGCCTATCTCACAGAGTCATTGGGAGGAGATCATTACAGAGAAGAGAAGAGGGAATGGTGTTTGGTCAAAGTTGCTAGTCATTAGTGGAGCTGGGGCTGTTTCCTGGTTCTCAGACCGGGGTTTTTGTTACTGTTGTCGTTTTGCATAGTGACAAGGAGTCAGAGAGAGGACAGGTGTGGCCACCAGCAGCCCTAGCTAGCCTCCGGTCTGAGGTCTTGAGCTTGGCTGAGGACCGCCATGATAGATCCTGTCTGGCTTGGAATTAGGGGCCAGAAATGGACACGAATGTCCTATGGCTTGAGTTATAGAGATGATTGCTCAGCCTGTGTCTCCATGACACCCAACATCCAGATACAAAATGAAAAACGCAGCCAGTCTGAATCATTTTCAGCACGTGGGTGCTTGTTTTCTTTTATTAGTTGTTGTGGACAAGAGATAAGTCTTCCTCCCAGGACGCTGCACTGTGGCTCAGAGGGCACCTCTGGGTTGACAAGGGACCGTGACAGCAGCAAGTTTAAATCAAATTCTCAGAGATTAGATGGGGCAAAGGAAAAGAACTGTACAGTATGGCACAGATTACCGAGGGATGGAGAGGTCCATAGCGTTGGAATGGTGGCTCTGGAGGAAATGCGCTCTTGGATGTCAGCAATCTGAGACAAAACCTTGGTCCCCTTACCCCTGGTGCAATGCTTTAATCTCAGCTGCTTCTTGGCTAAGGGTGGCTGTAATGCCCCCCCCGTACCCATTACCCTGTATTTATTTTATAATGTATGTTATGTCCCCCACTGAATTGAAGTTCCTCGAGGGCAAATACCATTTCAATAGTGTTTTTGTATCCTCATTGCCTGGCACATTATCTTTCATATAGTAGGTGATTAATGAATGCTTGGTGGTTGATCTCCAAAGCCCACCAAGGTCAGAGCTCGGGATTCCAAAGGCTCACTCAGAGAGAGACGTTCTTCCCTCCTTCTCCCTTCCCCCCTCTCCCCTTCCCCTGTTCCTCCTTTCCCCCGTTTCCCCTTCCCCCCTTTCCCCTTTCTCCCTTTCCCTTTCCCCCCTTCCCCTGTTCCCCCTTTCCCCTTCCCCTTTTCCCCTTTCCCCCTTCCCTGTTCTCCCCTTCTTCCCTTCACCCCTTCTCTCTGGTATGGATGACTCTGGGTTCCTACTCCCTAGCTGTTGTGACATTCCTTGGGCTTATTACCCTATTCTAAGTATATCTGTTAGCTCTTTGGAGAGGCAGAATACACAGTGGATATTGAATCTGCCTTGGAGTCAAGAAGATCTGTGTTCAAGTCTCACTTTTATTGTATATGGGCAATTGGAACTCATGCAAATTACAACCTCTTGGCTGTGACTTATATGAATAAGGCAATTTTCTACAACAATAATTTGCCAGGTAGTTGCTGATTTATCTGTCTAAATGGTAACTCCACAAACTGTCAAATCTTAGGTCCAGGACATATTAGCTGTTTAAAGTTTATTTTTAAAAATTAATTGCTATTTTTTGCAATGGACAAAAAACTGTTTTCTTTCCCTCTTACCTCCTCCCCATTAAATAAATAAAAAACCCAAACCCTTGTAACAAATACGCATAGTCAAGCAAAGCAGATTCCTTCATTGGCCATGTTCAAAAAAAATATGGTGTCCCTAAAGTCTTCGTGGGTATCTGCTCTATGTCTTATTCTGCATCTTGAGTCCACCACCTCTTAGTCAGAAAGGTAGCAAGTTTCATCAACAGTCTCTGTTTAGTGTTTACAAAGTGCTTTCTTCACCATAACCCTGTGCGACAGGAAGACTTAATCCTCATTTTACAGATGAGTTATTGTTGTTTATCCTTCTTTCTTGAAGAGGACCAATGACATCACAAGGGTAATATCTTGACTTGGATTTAAGTGAGGCAGAGCTGAGCAAAGTCATCAGCCTCGCTTGCTCTTCCAGAGTCATCAAGGTCCGGTGGCAAGACAGAAATGAAGACCACTGGCGATGGCCTAGGATGCAATGGGTGACCTTGGCTGAGGTTCAGAGAGGGTAAGGTACTTGTCCTTACAAGAAAGTGTTAGAGCCAACATTCAGACCTGAACTCTCTCAATTTCAAGTCCAGTGCTTTCCAGTATACCAAATGGTCTTTCTAGGGAAGGAAAGGGAGTAAGAACAGGTGAGTGTGAACAGTGGGAATTGCAGGATTCCCTGGGTTGAGGACTGGTGGGCAACATCTTATTTCTGTTCTCAGGGCCTCTGTTTTTGGGATGATAATGAAAAAAGAAACCAAATGCAGGCTTTTCAACCACCCACTCCCCTAATTCCCAGCCTCTGGAACTAAACCCTATTATTCATCCCTAAAGCCTGAGAATGCCTCCCCAGAAAGGACATTAAAAACACATTACAAACAGTGATACAGTTGGTTTTCCCACCTAGACCATCTATTTAAACCAAATGAATTCCCCACACAGCGGGGAAGCCTAATTAGGATAATGAACAGTGTTTACCTAAGCTACCTTCAGTGATCAATTCCTCTGCATAAAGCATGGGAGGCAGGAAATCGGGGAATGAATATCAGATGCAGAATGTCTGATTACTTTATTAATCAAGTGCCACTGTGGAGCCCATGGAAAGCTTTATACCTGAAACTTTGGGACTCCTGGTGCAAAGGCTCATTGCCCCATTGTTTTGTCTACATAGTTGAAACCAGAGGAAAATTGAAAAATTCACTTAATTAGGGAATATTCTTTTCATGTGATGCCAAACCTGTTCAGATAGGTGAGAAAGGCCCTCAGACTCCTGTTTATACGTTAAAGTGTTTGTTTCAAGACTGGTAAACAGAGAGAGAGAGAGAGAGAGAGAGAGAGAGAGAGAGAGAGAGAGAGAGAGAGAGAGAGAGAGAGAGAGAGACAGAGAGAGAGACAGAGAGACACAGAGACAGAGACAGAGACACAGAGACAGAGACAGAGACACAGAGACAGAGACAGACAGAAAGGAAGGAAATGGAAAAGGGGAAGGGAGAGAGGTAAGGAAGGGAGAAGAGGAAAGAGGAGGGGAAGGAAAGGGAAGGTTGGTCATAGAGGTAGTAGAAATGAATGAATGAATGAATGATGAACCAACATTTATTAAACCTTTACTGTATGCCCCACCCTGGGGATACAAAACCTGAGATGGTCCCTGCCTTCAAGAAGTTTGTGCTCTAATGGGGGAGCCAAACCATATAGGAGAGTAATGGTCAGGAAAGGGTGTGTTGGGTTGGAAGGTAACAGGGATGATGAGTAGAGCCACGGGGGACTGGATTGACACCTCTTATTCCAATGACCCCATGACGATACTGATCTGATTATGCCTCTGGAGGCTGGAAAACAAAGATTGGGGAATACTATTGGTATGAGAAACAAGGGAGACCGGGAGAGCACAGTGTTACAAAAGCCAAGAGAGAGAAGAGTTTTAATTAAGAAAGAGTGAGCCATTTTATCACATGTTACAGCCAGGACAAGGAGCCAGAGGCCTGAGCAAAAGGCCTTATTTATATCTGACAATTAGGAGGTCGTTAGTGAGCTTGAAGAAAGTAGTTTCAGTACATGGTGTGCACATAGAAAAGGCCTGAGGAATGAATGGGTGGTGTGGTCATGTGATTGCCCCCAAATCCTATCTGGTTTTAGGGGATATCTCTTTGGAATGATGGCAGTCTGTGCCTGCTCTAGTCCTGTCCCCACCCCAAGCCTCCAATTCTCTCCTTTAGGTACTTTTCTAGAAACTTCTATATCTCATACTTGTAAAGCTGGGGCTTTGCCGGTCAGTCCTTAGAATCTTACTGCTTGTGAAATTGAAAATGGCAAACCGATTAGATGTGTCTGAGTGGGAATCCATCCCTCTCTACCATCAATCAATAACATCTATTAAGTACATCATGTGATATAGATTTTGGAAATACAAATACATATATGAAACAATATCTGCCTTTGAGGGGCTCAAGATATTTATTGGCTGCCTCAGTGAGTAACAGGGGAGTTGGCTTGAATACCCTTCGAGGAGGGCTTGTGGGGGGCAAAATCCAGATACTCTGTGAAAGATGGAGAAAGACCCATTCTCCTCCTCCCATAATAGTGAAGCACAACCCAAAGGATTAAGCTATTATTAAGAATGCTCAAGATTGAACCTTGTCCAAGAGTCAAGAATAGAAAAGTCGTAAAAGTGTGAGGTTTGGAGTCAGGAAGACTCATCTTCATAAGTTCAAATCTAGCCTCAGACCCTTAACTTACTGTGTGATCCTGAGCAAGCTTTGCCCCATTTGCCTCACTTTCTTCATCCGTAAAATAACCTAGAGAGAGAAATGGTTAACTAATCCAGGATCTTTGCCAAGAAAACCCCAAAGGGGGTCAGTAAGAGTTGGACACGACTGAAAAACAACCGAACACTTCACCCTGCCCTCCTCCTCCAATTGTGGTATACATCAGCACCCCGAGGATTGATCATCTTGTCAGTGTGGGCAATCCCTTCACTGAGGCAGATCACAACCCTTCCATAACTTAGAAGACCATCTTGGACACTTGGCTACAGCTGAAAAGTCCATCAGTCTGCAGCCAACCAGGTGAGAAGCCCCTCCTACCTGAGCTAGGCTTGTCCTGGGTAACAGATTGTCAAGTTCATCACTGGGCCTGGACTTGAACCCTTTTCAGGCTGGTAGGACTTCTAAGAGTGTGTCCTTGGTCAGTATCGTCTTCAAGAACCCAGGTTTGTTTTCGTACCAGAATGAGACAGCGGAAGATCATCAGGAGCTATAATCATGATAATAATAATTATGATTAATGATGATAATATGAACAATAGTCATTATAATAATAGCAATAGTCATGATTAATACTAATGATAATAATGATTGATGATGGCGATGATTATAATAGCGACTAGCCCTGTTATTTCATTGGTATTGGAAACTCGTGGTGAGGAAACTCTCTTCACCAAAGAAGGTCAGAACCTTCTGGGAAACTTACGGTCTCAGAGGGTCGTCTCAGCTGTTCAAGATCTTAAGTGACTTGCTTGAAGTCACACAGCCAGAACGTGTCAGTTCCTGTTAAGTCGTTTTCCAGTCATGTCCATTCTGGGGTTTTCTTGGCAGAGATACGGGAGTGGTTTGCCATTTTCTTCTCCAACTCATTTTACAGATGAGGAAACTGAGGCAAACAGGGTGAAGTGACTTGCCCAGGGTCACCCAGCTGAGGCTGAGTTTGAACCTGGATCTCCTGACTGGTGCTCTATCCACTGGGCCACCTCCCTGCCTTGTATGTGTCAGAGGCAAGACTTAAGATGAAACCTTCCTGTCGTTGTGGCCGGCTCTCCAACTGCCTCCCTATAGTAAGAATAGAAACAATAATAATGATATCTGCTGACATTTGAAAACCATGTCCATATGCTCATTTGGTCCGTGCCACAGCTCGGTGGAGTCAGTGGAGTCGATGTTAGAAACAAATCTTAGCGCTGAAAGGGAAATCCTGGGTCAGCTGGTATTCAGCCAAGATGGGAAAAAAAAATCATCTCTGTAAAAACATAATCAGGCAAATGGCTTATTTGGCACCCAGATAACGGACCCAGATTCCTGGTTTTCTAACCGGATCATTCCCATTTACTGAAGTCGGAATGCTCTCGCACAGACAGAGGCGTAGTCTGGTCATCGAGTTTAGCTCACGTAACCCAAGGCTAGACATTGTCTATCACTGACACTCTTCACTCCTTGACCTAGAGGGACAGTCTCAGTGCTGGAAGGGGCCCCCGAGGTCTCTGTCTCAACTACATAACTTGAGGAGAGATGTTCTCTATGATATCCTGGCAAGTGACCATTGAGCCTCTGCTTAAAAAATTGTACTGGGTGTGTGTGTGCATGTGTGCGCACACGTGTGTGTGGATCACTACCTCTTCAGGCATCCCATTCTGTTTTAAAAAATTGTACTGGGTGTGTGTGTGTGTGTGTGTGTGTGTGTGTGTGTGTGTGTGTGTGTG
The DNA here is from genome assembly GCF_011100635.1 of Trichosurus vulpecula. NCBI lineage: Eukaryota > Metazoa > Chordata > Mammalia > Diprotodontia > Phalangeridae > Trichosurus > Trichosurus vulpecula. The sequence goes on along the minus strand of NC_050573.1, from coordinate 47,015,207 downwards.
TATCACTACTGCAGGCATCCCATTCTGTTTTAAATAGAGGCAGCTAGGTGGTACAGCAGATAGAGCTCTGGGCCTGAATTCAGGAAGACCTGAGTTCAAATCTGGCCTTAGACGCTTAGCTGTGTGATCCTAGGCACTTAATCTCTGCCTGCCTCACTTTTCTCAACTGTATAATACGGATAATGATAGTCCCCTACTTCCTTAGGCTTATTGAGAAGATGAAATGAGATAATATTTGTAAAGCATTTATTACAGTGCCTAACACATAGTAGGTGCTTATATAAATGCTAGCTATTATTGTTAGTTTTATTATTAAATAGCTTTTATTGTTAGGAAGCTTTCCTTCACATAACACCTACACCTGTTCCTTTGCAACTTTCACCAGCTAAGAAGCAGCGTGGCATTGAGAAGCATTGTGGACCGGGGTTCAGGCAGGTCTGAATACTGCCTCAGACACTTACTTTCAGTGTGACCTTGGGCAAGTCACTTAACTTTTCTGGGCCTCAGTATCTTCATTTGTAAAATGAGGGGGCCTTTTAAAGTCCTTTCTAGCTCTAAGTCCGTGGTCTCATGTGGTTAGTTCTGCCCTGTGGGGCCACGCAGAATAAGACTAATCCCTTTTCCATGTGATAGCCCTTCAAATACTTGAAAAAAGCTGATCCCTTTCCTCCACCTCCCCTCTATCTCCCTCCCTCCCCACCCCCCAGTCCAACCAATTTTCTCTTGACCAGGTTAAGCATACCCAATTCTTTCAAATAATTCTCACATGATGTGATTTTAAGCCTGCTCTCTATCCCAGATGTGTTTGAACTTACCAGGCTCTTCCTAGTATATGACACTGTAACGCCAAGGTGATAAAAGCAGCTGCTATGAATATACATATTTATTTGGGGTTGAACCCCAACGTATAACTAGCTCTCTATTTACTCAAAACAACATAACAGCTTATTAGCAGGGTTGCCACATGGCCTTAAATAGACACGGAAGTATGTAACATAACATAACACACCTCCCACCCTACACTTATTTATACAATCAGGGGATCCCAGGCAGGGTCTTCCCTAGCACAGCACATCCTCAGGGGCAGCAGAGAACACAACACACTCCACCCCTAGGCCACAGTAGATTACAATCCCCTCAATTCAAAACAATGTGTCCAATTAAGCCCTCCTGGGAGTGTATCCTTCTCCCCACGCTGCTGTTACAGGCTTCTACCTGGCACTCTCAGGCCCACACGTCCTTGAATGAGCCAAAGAGTCCAAGTTCCAACTTTGCTCTAGCCCCCGCTTCCAAGTCCTGAGGGGTGGCTGGGTGACAAAGCCACCCCGGGGGCCACAGCGCTTCCCCCTTCCCACTATAGACAACTCTACCCCCTGGGTCCCAATCCATCCCAGAGGGGTGTGGCAGGAAAGCACTCGCATTGCTCCTGCCCTGCTGCAAAGCCTCCATCTTGACTCCCAGGCTGAGTCCCAAGCTCTGGGGTTCTTCCTTCTACATGTCCAGGTGCCAACGGCTCCTGGCTCCTGCCTGGGTTAACACGCAGGCAGCTCTCCACTCCTGCTCCATGTACCACCTCATGGGGGAAGGGACTGTTTCACTCCAAGCTCTCCCTACTCTTGCCTGGGTCCAGGCACAGCAGGCTCCAGGGGCTCCTGCCCCAAGCTTCTGTCTCTGGCTCACACCACCCCAACTCTGAGGCAGCTTGTCCTCCCCCAGCTTCACATGGGGTGGGGTCACTCCATTCTGGGCTCTGGGCACAGCACAATGATACAATAATTGTAAAACAACAGACAGCTATCCCAGTCTCATTAAATCACATACTTTCCTTTAGTATCTTATTCTAGTCCAGTGTTCCAGTGTTCTCACAAGGATTGGTATCAGAGGTTTCCTCTCTCCATCAGAGGTCTTCTCTCTCCATACATTACCAGACTGAGAGAGAGAGAGAGAGAGAGAACGCCAATGTCTAGGTTCAAGTTGAGGTGAGGGGGGTGCTAAACGTCACTTAACCATGTTTGCCTTAGTTTCCTCATCTGTCAGATGAGCAGGAGAAGGAAATGACAAACCACTCCAGTATCTCTGCCAAGAAAACCCCAAATGGAGTCATGAAGAGTTGACATGACTGAAATGACTGAACGATGACAAAAATCAGGGCTGGGGCAGTTAGGAATAGATACCTAAGTTTCTGCAGGAGCAGAGACTGCAATGGCAGGCAGACTGTAGGAAAGTAGGTATTTTTATTCCCATTCCAGAGATGAGCAAATTGAAGCTCAAAATGCTATAGCTAATACATAGTGAAGCTGAAAGCCAGATCTCCTGGCTTTTCCCCTGCAGAAAACCAATTCTGCCTCTCTTTTCTTTCCTGGAATACTCTTTCTCCTTCCACCCCTGGCATGCAGGGCTACTTAGGAGGAAGGGAAATACATTTGGTTACAGGTCTGCCCTAGCTTCGTGGTGGTGCTTGCATCTACCTTTGTTTCAAGGTTGGCTGGCTCTGAGTCTGCTGAGGTCTTTGAAAATCCTCTCTTCCTGGTATGTTTCTTGTTGTGTGATATTTTAGCCTGTCCAGATCTTTTTGGAGCTTAAATCTGTCATCCGGATCAGTGAACAGCAAAACTGCCTCCTGGGGCCTTCCCTTCTGGCCAGCTCTGCTCTGCTGCAGCCTTGATATATCCTGGTGGTTTACTGCCTTCCTTGCTCTTGAGGCCCACTCTGAAAAGCTCATTTGAAGAGCCTGCATGGCTTTGGTGTGACCCAGGGAAGTGAGCCTGGCCCCAACCTCCCCCTGCCTTATGTAGCTATTTAGGGAGAGAAGGGAAAAAGGGTCCCTCTTTGGTGAAGTTTGAAAATTTTGTCTCCAGTCCTATGCTCCAGTTCAAAAGAAAGCCTTTACTTGGACCAATGTTATCAAAGAATCACAGAATCTCAAAACTGGAAGAGAATCAAAGGCTATTCAGTCCCAGTTGTTCTTGAGCAAGAATCATTTTTAAAGGCACCCCTGACAAACGGTTATCCAAGTTTTGCCTAAAAATAACCAATGATGGGGTTGGGAGGAGGACCCATTACTTCCAAAGACAATCCATTCCACTTTGGGGCAGCAACAATGGATAGGAAGTTTTGCCTGACATCAAGACTAAATCTGCCTCCTTACAGCTTCTATCTATTGTTCCTAGTTCTGTCCAGAGGCCTCAGGCACAATAAACCTCCGTCTCCTTCCAGGGGACATGCTACCCACAAGTCCTTACCTGGCTAAATATCCAGCTATAATGTTGCCCCTAGGCCCTCTTTTCTCCAGGCTAAATAGCCCCATTTATTGCAACTGATCCTCATAAATTCTTTGAGGACAGGGGCTATTTTTCTTTTGGATTTGTATCCCCGTCACCCAACACAGCAGACTCATCCATAGCAGCTACTCAACCAATTCTTGGTGATTGATACATTTGCATGATTTTGAGGCATCCCATTTGCTCAACGAAGAGGGGAGGGCTTGGGGGGAAAGAGGATGAGTTCAATTTTGGACACATTTAGTTTAAAATGTCCACAGGCTCTCTGATCTGAGCCATCTGATAGGCAGTTGGAGATGTGAGGTTGGAGGTCAGGAGGGAGGTTAAGCAAAGGATCTACTTGGCACGGATTAGTGGATCTGAGAATTACCTACAGAGAGCTGGTAATTCAATCCATGGGAGCTGATATCATTTTAGAGCGATAAAAAGGAGAGAGCCCAGGAGAGATGCTTGAGAGTGGCTGTGACCTGGACCTAGCAAAAGAGACAGAGAATGAATGGTCAGACAGGTAGGAGGAGAGGCAGGAGGGACTCATGTTATGAAAACCTAGAGAGGAGAGAGAATCCAGGAGAAAAAGATGATCGGTGACCTCCATAAAGAAATGGAGATGGGACATAGAGTACTATACAGAGGGAATAGCACATGGGCTGGTTTGAGTAGAATGAGGGAGAATAATGTGTAATATTGAAACCCTAGAGATGGAGACCAGAGCCAGGTTGTGAAGGACTTTGAATGTCAAACATTTTATACTTGTTAAATTCTGATTTTGAACCTAAGTGAAAAAATTTGCATTTGTTCTATTATATTTTGCCTTATGAGATTCAGCCCCAGGGGGCAGAGCCAAGATGGTGGAGTAAAAGCAGGGACTCGCCTGAGCTCTCCCCCAAACTCCTCCACATATCTGTAAAAAAAAGACTAAACAAATTCTAGAGCAGCAGAACCCACAAAAAGACAGAATGAAACAAATTTACAGCCCAAGATAACCTGGAAGGTTGACAGAAAAGGTCTGTTGCATCAGTCTGAGAGAAGAGCACAGCCCAGTGTGGGCTGTGCTGGCACAGATGAGGCAGAGCAGGCCTCAGGGGACTGAATCACTGGCAGCTGAGGTGGTTTCCAGACTTCTCAACCCACAAACACCAAAGACCACTTAGAAGGTCAGTAGGAAAGGTCTGTCAGACCTGGGTGAGAGAAGAGTGTGGCCCCAGCCCTAGGGCCACAGAGGCAGAGGTAGCAGCAGAGACAGAGACTGCTTCCAGAGCTCTGGGCCCACAGATAGTGGGGAGTGGCTGATCACAGGGTGATTGCAGGGATCTCTTTGCCGGCCCTGAGGCAGGATTCTTTTGCTTTGCCTGTCCTTGGGTTACAATTCTGGGTGGCAGTCCTGGGGCAAGGAGGAGTGCTGGTATGGCAGAGCTTCTGGTGGCAGTGGAGAGGGAATCCTCCTCATAGTTCCAAGGCAGAAAAGAGTGCTTGTGGTCACTCACAGACCAGAGCACAGACCAGGAGTAGAGTAAGCACCTCTCCTTTGATCATACCACCTTGGAAAAACTGAAAATTTACAGGTCCCTAGAAATATCTCTGAAAACAGCTACACACAACTCCTGAAGCTTGGGACAGTACTCCTTACACACTGAAAGCAGAAACCTGCCTTTACAAAGAGCTAAAAAAGTCAAGTAATTGGCTGGGAAAATGAGCAAACAGTGGAAAAAATTCGACTACAGAATCTTACTTTGATGACAAGGAAGATCAAACATACAACTAGAAGAAGAGAACAAAGTCAAAGCTCCTACATCCAAAACCTCCAAGAAAAATATGAATTAGTTGCAGGCCATGGAAGATCTCAAAAAGGATTTTGAAAATCAAGTTAGAGAAGTAGAGGAAAAATTGGGAAGAGAAATGAGAGTGATGCAAGAAAATCATGAAAAACGAATCAATAGCTTGCTAATAGAGACCCAAAAAATGCTGAAAAAGATAACACCTTAAAAAATAGACTAACCCAAATGGCAAAAGAGGTCCAAAAAGCCAGTGAGGAGAAGAATGCCTTAAAAATCAGAACTGGCCAAATGGAAAAGGAGGTCCAAAAGCTCACCAAAGAAAATAATTTCTTAAAAATTAGAATGGAGCAAATAGAAGCTAATGACTTAATGAGAAATCAAGAAATTATAAAACAAAACCAAAAGAATGAAAAAATAGAAGACAATGTAAAATATCTCATTGAAAAAACAACTAATCTGGAAAATAGATCCAGGAGAGATAATTTAAAAATTATTCGACTACCTAAAAGCCATGATCCAAAAAAGAGCCTAGACATCATCTTTCAAGAAATTATCAAGGAAAACTGCCCTGATATTCTAGAACCAGAGGAGAAAATATATTTTGAAAGAGATTCAGTCCCAATGGACAGACTAGCATTCTTCACAGCCTAGATAATTGGGGCCAAATCTAATCATTCACTCAGGTATAGAATAAAACCATCTGTATGTGCTCAAGATAAGCATAACTTCATAATTGAGGAATTCATTGTGGAAGAAAGAGAAGAGGGGCATCTATGTGGCTCAGAGAGTAGAGCACTGGCCTTGGAGTCAGGAGGACCTGAGTTCAAAACTGGACTCAGACACTTGACACACTAGCTGTGTGACCTTGGGCAAGTCACTTAACCCCAATTGCCCTGCCTTCCCCCCTCCAAAAAAAGAGGAAGAAAGAGAAGAAGGAATGGAGAAAGGAAGGCAGGAAATAAAAGAAAATGGAGGATGGAGAAAAGGAAGAAAGGGAAAAACAAATGAAATCCCTTATTGGGGTACTCAAGGAAAGGCTAGATAACCACTTGGTAGGAAGGTTAGAGAGGCTATTCTCATAGGTTCAGTCTAGTTAGACTAGACCCTTTACCTAGGGTTGGGAAAGGAGGACAAGTAGATAGAAACAGCCAGAATCACTGATAAAATCATGAGCTCATTCCCTGACACCACAGGAATTCTGCCAACTCTTGTGTTAATCATCTCTAGTTGGACAGTCATAACTGGTGTATTCAAAATCGCCTGAACATCTCCCTCTTGTCTTTGTTGAAATGGGGGAATATGGTTATGAAATACTATAGATTATAACAGATTTTTTGATGCAAAGGTTAAATTCGCTGAATCCCTTCTCCCCTCTCCTCTCCCCTCCCCTCCCTTTCCCTTCTTTTCTTTTTTTTTTGTTATGAAGACTGGGTGTTTGGGAGTTGGAGGGGTAAGATACATAATGACATGTAGGTGATGTTAAAACAAAAAGTATCGACAAAATTTATTTAAAACTATAACAACAGCAACAGCAAACTTTTCCTGGGTCTGCTGACCTTAGTTGGGTGAATCTCCAGTTCTCCTTGTCCTCCTGAGCACAAAACATTAGTCCTAACTGCTGTGGGTTACTCCAAATCGAGTAGGGAGAGCTGGTGTTGTAGGCTGTAGTTACATGTCATATATCACTTCTCAGGACTGGAACAAAATTGGAGCCCAAGGTCAGCAGTGAAGCAAAGGACATGTCTCCTCATGTCCTCTTTGTATGTGTAAGTATTATGGGAATGATTTATGCGTGATTAATAAACCGCATAGATAGATTAGGAGTGTGTGACCGTGTTTCTGTTCTTTGAGATTCAGGAGCAAACTAATGGGCTTGTTCTAGAAATGGCCTCTGAATGACTTTTAACTCTGAGATTTTGTTATTTTTTAAAAAATTGTTTGAATGAGGGGAAAATATGGACTTATCTGACAGATCCTAGATCCTCCTTCTATCTCCCTTCCCTGAAAAGAGGGAAGATTGCTTCATACCATGGCCTTAAAGAGTGATACATTCCCTCCTAAAAACTATGTGTTTATTTTTCCCAGAACTGTGAGTTCATGAGTGTAGGGCCCTTCCCCATGAATCAGCTCTTTCTGTTAATGAGGATCAGTAACTGTTCTGCAGTTTGTGGTCTTAGAACATTGCCGGTGGAGTATGGATAAACAGATGGACTCAGACAGAGTCAGGCTGACCTCTAACATATAGTATCTGTGTGATCTGGGGCAAATCACTTAACTCCTCAGTGCCCTAGATAAGAACTATGATCAACTAAAATATGAATGCACATATTTAGAAGAAAGATCCAATATAGATTATGCAATGTAGAGTCATTTGAGTTCAATCTTTTAAGGGACAATTAGGACCTTCCCAAATTAATCCTTTGATGCCTCAGCAGAGGAAGGACCATGGGACTGACTCCATGTAGACACATCCAGACAATGCTAAACATAAGATACTTGAGGACTGAAACCATGTTTTAATTATTTTTGAGGTTGAGCATCCTCCTTGGAGCCCTATGCTCTAGAGTGGTAGGAATTCACCATATATAGGGTGTCTTCAAAACCACTATGATCTACTCTAGCCATATTCATGCCTTGTTGCCTTGTTCTACCCACTGGGTCCTTTTCCCTTGACCCATGGTTTTCTATCTCTTGCTCTGGGAACTATGTGAAATCAACACTACAACATCTGGAAAGGACATGTTAACCAATTGTGCTATGATTCCATTTACCACTTCTGTGTCTGTCAGACTAAATCACACTTTTCTGGATACCATTTCCCTTTATATGTTGTCTTCTTCTATTAGGATGCAAGAGGAGGGACTTTCTTGCTTGTTGGTAGTTGTATCCCTAGTATTTAGAACATAGTTACTGCCTAACACATTCCTTTATATCCATCCATCTGTCCATCCATCCATCCATCCATCCATCCATCCATCCATCCATTCATCTGTCCGACCGTCCGTCTTTTATTTCTCCCACCACCAACCATAGACTCAAGGTTAAGGTTACAAATTTAGAATTGGAATGGATTTTAGAAGGCATCTACAGCCTTCTCGTTTCCCAACTAAAGAAACAGAGACCAAGAGAATTTTAAATGACTTGCCTAAGGTCGTATGGATAACTTCCACATGGTTAGAGGAACTGGGATTTGAACCCAAGTCCATACACTCTGTATTTAGAATGCTTTTCACATGTTACATATAGAATGGGGTTGGATGGGGGGGAAGATGGTTGCAATACCCACAGCTACTCCCTAATAAATAAAGTAGTCAACCATGCAGAACATTTCCCAGATGTTTGCATACATCCAGATGATTGGGCATTATACGGACATAGCCATTATGAAATATAGCTCATCTCCAAGGACACAAATAGCCCTTTGTTCCTGCTATTAGGCAAAATGAAGACAGTACTCATATGAAATCAACAATTACAGGTGAGAAAAGCCATTACTGATAAATTCACAGGTTTCTCATTCCAACCTTCTGAGTGAGTTATACTTAGAATTTCCCTGCCTGACTGAAGAAATTACATTTTTTTATGGAATCCGAATCATAGAACTGGAAGAGTCTAGTCCTGGGATAGGGTATTGGGCCTAGAATCTGAAAGACCTGTATTCAGATCTCCCTTAACGCACTTACTAGCTGTGTGACCCTGGGCAAATCAGTTAACCTCTGCCTGCCTTGGTTTCCTCAAATATAGAATGGGGACAATAACAAAACCCACCTTCCCCCCCACCCCACCCCAGTATTGTTGTGAGATATGTAAATGAGATAACTGTAAAGGTACTTAGCACACTGCCTGATACATAGATACTTAATAAGTGCTTGTTTCCTCCCTCCCTTCATGACCTCTAATGAGGGGGATCCACTATTTCCAGAGGCAGTCTGTGCCCCTTGTGGATAGCTCTATTTATTAGGACATTTACCCTTACATCAAGCCTATATTTACATTTCTCTAGTTCAACCCATTGCTTTTAGTTTCACTCCCTGAGGCCGAGCAGAAAAAGTAATGATTTTTCTATTTGGCAGCTCTTCACAAACTGGAGGATGGCTATGGTTTGCCCTGTTTTGTCATCTTTAGACTCAGTTCTCTCAGCTTTTTTCAACACACCTGCTTGTATCCCCTTACCATCTTGATAATGCTTCTTTGGATGGTCTCCAAATAATCAGTGTCTTACTTAAATTGTGGTGGTCAGCTCTGTTCACATCATGGTGCATCTTCCCCATCTCCATGTCTCTGCATTGGCTGCTCCTCGTGCCTGAAATGCTCTATTTCTTCACTTCGACCTCTTAGAATCCCTGAGCTCCTTCCAGACCCAGCTTAAGTATTACATTCTGTAGGAAGCCTTTCTGGGACCTTCCTTCTAAAACACCTCACATCCATTCTGGAAGTATTATGTATGACCATATTGGTTGTTTCCTCCATTAGAATGTAAGTTACTGGAGGGCAGGGGCTATTTTTGCCCTTTTTTGACCCCTAGTGCTCGGTACAATGCTCATCATGTAGTAAGTAATATTGTTGAAGTGGCATAGGGCCACTTACATGGCATGCCCACATCTGAGAGGGTGCTGTGCTCTATGAACAAAGCAGAATTGAAAAAGCTCAAAGGAAACACAGAATGAGCAAGTTTAGAGTATTCACTCCAAATGTTCACACAGACTATTTGTGCCTGACCTGCGATAGAGCGTTCTGAGCTCATATTGGTCTGATCAGCCACAGTCGGACATGTTGAAACTTGACTCAAGCATAGTAATGTCATCTTGATCCTCTTTGAGAATGAAGGACAACAACCAACCAACCAGCCAACCAATCTTGTTGATTACTCATAATATTTCAAATGTCTTCTGATCAGGGCTGAGTAAAATCGTCTCCCATATTCTGGACATTTTCCCTCTCTCTTTTAAAAAATAAATTTTTATTGATATCTTTCATTTTTATACCACTTATATTTCCCAATATATCCTCTCTTGTTTCTTTCCCCAAAATGTTATTCCTAATCACAAAGAATTTTTTTTGAAAAAGAGGGAGAAAAAGAAAAATCAGTTCAGCAAAACTAATCAACACATTGGATAAAACCCTGACATTATATGTAGTCATATAATGTAGCCTCCCCCCCCTCTACGAAGGAAAAAGCACCTTTTCATATTTTTCCTTTAGGGCTCCTTTTGGTTACTATAATTTTGAAGCATTCAGTTTGGGTTGTTTTGCTGTATACATTTTTTATTTACATTGTTGTGGTCATTTTGCAGATCAATTGCCTGGCTCCGCTTACTTTACTTTGCATTGACTCATGAGTCTTTCTATGATGGTCTATTTTTCATACATGTCATTTCCCCCCCTAGTATAGCAATATTCCATTCCTCCATTCATGTAGGGTAGCCTGTTTCATCCTTCCCCAATCAATGGATATGCCCTTTATTTCCAGGTCTTTACGACAACAAAAGCTATTATAAATAACTGGGTGCATAAAAATGGTCAGACCAGTTCACAGCTCTACCATGGTGCATCAGTGTGCTCTTATTTCCACAACCCCCTCCAATATTGACGATTTCCATATTTTTTCATCTTTGCCAATTTGCTCATTTGGGAATGAGATGAGACCTTAGATTTATTTTGATTTGCATTTCTTTTATTAGTGAACTGGTGCATTCTTTCATATGGTTGTTAACAGTTTGCAATTCTTCCTTTGAGAATTATATGTTCATAAATCCTTTGATCATTTTTGTTCTACAGGGGAATGGCTTTTGGCCTCATATATTCCTGTTAGTTTTCTACATATCTTGGATGTCAGACCCTTATCATAGATATCTGATACTAAGATTTCCCCCCCCCCCAGTAGACTTCTTCTTGTCTCATCTTTGTATTAATTTTGTTTATGCAAAAGCTTTTCCATTTTATGAAATTGAAATTATATATTTTATTTTGTAATTGTTTTTATCCCTGGTTTGGTTAGGAATACATCTCATAGTCATACCTGTGAAAGATGCCTTATCTGGTTCTATTCTAATTTTTTTTATTGCATATTCTTGAATATTCAGGTCACTATCATGCATCCTTTAACTTAGTATTTCTATTAGTTTTCTTGGCTACATTTTGCACTGTTGTCTCACACTGTATTTGAAGACCACTAAAACTCCCAAATCTAGCTCTTCCTCTCTCAAACTATACTTATGACCTTCATTTTTTGAGATAAAGTACAGATCCTTAAATTTACCTCTATTCCCTATAGCATCATTGTAATCTATGAAAATATGAACAGATGTTTAATTTTACTGTCTGTCTTTGTCATCTAATCTATTTTCATGACTCCAGCCACCTGTATGCATATGTGTCCTGATATGTGGCACCAGACCTGACCTTTCTCCCCAACTTCACCTTTTCATTTATGGAGGACTGATGGATATCTCCACCTGTATATCTCACTAGAACCTTATTTTTGACATATCCAAAGCAGTTTGGTATAGGGGAAAGCACATTAGGTTTGGGATTGAATGCTGGCTCTTATTTACTACCTCAGTGATCTGGGGAGGCTCAGTTTTCACTTCTCAAAAATATTGGGTTGTAATAGATGATCTCTAAGGTCTCTTCTAGCTTTAAATGCTTTGATCATTCTCCCCAAAGTATCTCTTTCTGCCTTCCCTATTTTTATTCATTCTTCTATTCTATTATCTACTTATTTTATTGTCATTCCCTATATTTATTAACTACCATCCTTACAGTGCCTAGTATATAGCTGGTGCTTAATAAACGCTTGCTGGTTGATTAATTCTCCTAGTTATTCAGGCTTAAAACCTAGGAGTAATTTCTACTCTTACTTCTTCTTCCTCCCTCTCCCATTCCCATTTAATAGCCAAATACTGAACATTTCACTTTTGCAATATTTCTCAAATCTTGACATCTTTTCATCCTTACTGCTACTGGTCTCCATTGTGTAGGCACACATTGCTGATCATGAAGACTTGTAATAGTGTCTTAACTGATCTTCCTACTTTCATTCTCTCCCTCTCCCATCCACCTTGCAAAATGCCACTCGATCAATTTCCTTGAAGTATACCCCTCTGATGCTCAAAAATCTTCAGTGCCTCCCCATTGTGGAGTGAATGAAATTTAAATTGATCATCCTGAAATTCAAGGCCCCTCCCCCACCTCAAACTGTCTTTCCACCTATCTTTGACTTTATACCACTTTCCTTAATGAGTATTGTCCGCCTGGACAATACACTGAGCCCCAAACATGTTGAACTTCCCTAATTCTGAGCCACTTCAACACTGAGCATTTGTTTAGAGTATTCCCTATGTGTCAGTGGAGAATGATGTTCATTCCCTCGCCTTCCCATGAGCTCTTCCTACCAAAATCTTTTCTGTCCTTTAAGGCCTAGCCTTAGGTGCCATTTTCTTGAAGAAGCCTTCCTTGATTAATTTCTCCTCCATACCTCCAGTTAGAACTGATCTCTATCCTGTGAACAGCTTAGAAGATTTTGGGGACACACACACAGAGGCAGATAGACAGACAGAGACGGATAGACACAGAGAAAGATAGACAGAGAAAGAAGAGAAATAGAGATAAAGGCAGAGACAGCAGAGATAGAGAAACAGAGAGAAAGAGACATACAAATACAAAGACAAAGAGAGAGAGAGACAGAGATAAAAACAGAAAGGAAAATGGAGCCAAGTATAGACCAGATGGCTCTCTTATAAAAGCAGTGGTAGGAGATATTTCCCCTCCTCCAGGTGCCAAGGTGAAGGAATCAACAAGGCTTCTTTTAATGCTTTCATTTTGCTGTGAGTTGTCCCTAGCTTTCATCACTGTGTGAAGTGAGCATGGGGAGTAGAGATAAGAAAGAAGAAATGATGCAATGGAGTCACTTGTGGGTCTTAACCTCTTCTAAAAATGTTTTATTGACATCTTTATCATGCCTCAGCAGCTTTCTCACCCTGGAAGATCACGCTGATCCCATAGACCCTTTTTTCCCTCTTTGGTCAGTTCCAGTTCCTTCATTTTAAGGAAAGTGCCCAAGCCAGCCATGTTTACTCCCTCATGGTCCACTTCTGGCTCACTATGTCTGCTTTTTCTACCATGCCCCCAAGAAGGTACCTCCCTGCCCTCTCTTTTCAGTCCCCCCCCACCATGTGTTGCCTTCTCCAATTAAAATCTAAGTTCTTTGAATGCAGGGGCTGTCTTTCTTTTTGTTTGTATTTGTATACTCAGCACTTACCACTGTATTCAGCACATGGCAAGCAATTAATAAATGCTTTTTGTCTTGACTTAGCACAGTACTTCCTCCTCCCCTACACAGAGAACCATACCTTATAACAAAGAGAAAAAGAGGAAAGAGAAAAAATAGTCTTCCCATGCTTCTTCAAATTCTTCATCTTTGTTGCTTCTTGCAGGAATACTCCATTACATTTACAAACCTCAATTTGTTTAGCTATTGCCCAATAAATAGGCTTATCATTTGTTTCCCATTCTTTGCTACTATGGTCACTAACTTCTTTAACAGACCAATGTGTGAGTGAAACTGCTTATATGCCTCTCCCACTATGTTGAAGATTTGGGACTCACTTTCTCCATTACATTCTCTGGAGGATCATAAGGTGGATTTTGGAAATATGAGGTGAAGATACACATTATTTGATTTTACTCCTTGTTACTTACCTTGTATCCTTTTTCCTTTACTGTGATATCATATGATTTATTCTGTTTTGTTTGGGGAAGATTCTTTGGAGATTGGGCTTATGAACACTGAATGAGTTGAGATAGAAGATCGCTCCCTGATCATCTTCTCACCAGCCTCACCAACCACCTTGTCTCCTGGACCAGAGACAATACCCCATAGGTTTTAACTTTTTCATTTCTGGATCCTTGCTTTCCTGATTGGTTATTGCCTCATCTGGCCCACCATATTAGGCATGACTCAGCCAGGCTTTACTTTACTTTCTACTTTCTGGGCCAGCTTCTCAATAGCCTTGCCAATGACATCATTGCCAAATCCTCTTCCTCCCTCCAGTGGAACTATGATAACATCTACTCTTCTATTGTTCCTGGTAGGGATGTCTCTGGCTCCTTCCCAAAGATAAATCTCACCGTCCTCATTCCCCCAACTTTCCAGAATAAAGGATCTTTGTTGGCCACAATTCCCTTATATGTATTGTCTTCCCAAATATAATATAAACTTTTTTGGGTGTGGAGACTCTTTTTGCTTTTTTATTCATATCCTCAGCTGCTTCATACGTGCTTGGCCTATAGTAGGTATTTAATAAATGCTTTTTAGCTCATTCATTCATATATTCATTTATGGAATACAATGGACCTGGGAGTCAGTCAGTCAGGCAATCAATGATCATTTATTAAGTCTCTATGAGGTGGTGCAATGGATAGAGAGCAGGACCTGGAGTCAAAAAGATTTGAGTTCAAATATGGTCACAGATGCTTATTAGCCATGTGACCCTGGCCAAGTAACTTAACCTCTGTCTGCTTTAGTTTCCTCAGCTGTAAAATGGGGATTATAATAGCACCTGTCTCCCAGAATTATTGTGAAGATAAAATAAGATTCTATTTATAAAGTATTTTGCAAACCCTAAAGTTACTATATAAATGCCAGCTATTATTATTATTAGGAGGCAGCCAGGTGGCTCAGTCGATAAAGTGCTGGGCCTAGTGTCAGGAAGACCTGAATTCAAATCTGGCCTCAGACACTTATTAGCTGTGTGACCCTGGGCAAGTCACTTAACCCTGTTTGCCTCAGTTTCTTCATCTGTAAAAGGAGCTGGAGAAGGAAATGGCAAACCACTCTAGTATCTTTGCCAAGAAAAGCCCAAATAGGGATGCAAAGGGTTGGACAAGACTGAAAATGATCAAACAACAACAATTATGTAGGCATTGCTATAAGCACTGGAGATAAAAGGAAAAGAAAAAAGCAACCTTTTCTTGGTCTTAAGAGTCTCACAATGGGGGAGACAACCAATGACCAGCAAATGTTTAGGCAAAAGATATAAACACACACACACACACAGAATTGGGGTAATCTTTGGAAAGGCACTAAAATTAAGGAAGTCTGAGAATGGCTCCTTGTAGAAGGGAGGGCTTTAGCTGAGTCCTTGAAGAAAATCAGGGAAGCCAGGAGACAGAGATGAGGACGAAGAAAATCCCAGGCAGAGGGGGCAATCAGTGAGGCCAACAGCGAGTAAGTGTCTGAGGCAGGACTTGAACCCAGGTCTTCCTCTGCCCGAATTTAGTGCTCTATCCATTGTGCCACCTGGCTAGCTAAGTGAATAAATTTATTGACCAAATAAATAAACGAATGAACTGAGAAAAACAAAATCCCTTCAAACTATAAGGAGGCTTTCATTTAGCATTCTGCATGGGACTGGCAAAATGAATTATTCATCACATAAAAGAAACAGTGTGAGCAGCTGAAAGGAAGTGGCCAGTGGTCTCAGCTGTGTCACAGCCAGAGGAATGAGAGACTGGGCCCTCCCCCATAAAATATGCATGGGTCAGATGGTGCCTCTCCAGAGCCTCAAAAGCCAGAAATTAAGTATCCCTGCTTGGCTCAATGGGAAAGACATCTCAGACCAAGAAGGTGGCTGCTTAGAACACTGTGGTTTTCTCTTTAAGATATAGGAGACTGCCTGCAAATTTCCGAAATGTCATGAGATTGAAAACCTCTAAGAGGGAGAAGGGTTTTTTTTTAAAATAATTGCTCAGAATGGTTTTTCAAGCTTTTATTGTTTCTTTACACCAAAACACTCTGGACCAGGCTCCAGGTGAAACCCCACTAGAGATTTCTGTTGGCACTCAGGAGGCAAAGATCAGGTTCATTAAAAGCTCTTTCAATTTTGGGATAGATCTCAAGGGGAAGAGGGTTACATGTTATTTCAAGTGGAGTACATTGCATGGAAACTCTTCTTGGTCTGTCTGGCATGAAGCTCTCTCTCCATCTTTTCCTGGCCTTATGCATTTAAAGTTTTTGAGATGTGGTATGGATAAAGACTGGACCCAGAAAGGGAAGTCTAGGGTTTATTCCCCTCCTCAGCTGTTGTGGCTTCTCCTTTCTTTTTAAAGAGGATCAGTGACATCATGTGGTGATGTCTTGACTCAGGAGTGAGTTGGATTTAAGTGAGGCAGAGTTGCACAAAGTTGTCCATCTCACTCTCTCTTCCACAGTCATAGAAGTCCAGTAGCAAGACAGAAGTCAAGACGACTGGCAATGGGCTGGGATGCAGTGGATGACGTTGGTGTCTTCAATGCCTGACCAAGCTCTAAGTGGTCCAAAGTACTTGCTTCAGCAACCTTCATTGCCACCAGAACAAATCATTCTCATCCACCCATTCCACCAGGGGAAGTCTTCCATGCTTGGGCTAGACATCCCCCTAATTCACTGGTAGGTTCAAAGCCTGTTGGTCACCTTCAACCTGGTTTAGTTAGTCTGGCAAGATGGTTTACTGGAGTGTGGTGTGCTACAGCTTCCTGGAGCCACAGCTGAGAGCTGGCTGTGAGGTGGACACCAAAGATGGATGAGCAGCCCTGAAAAGGGCCCTGCAAGCCATGTCAGAGGCACTGATCCTCTCTGAACACCTTCTAATGTGTTAGAGATTCAAAAGCAGAACTGCAGCAACAACTATTAACAACAGCAAAGTCCTTGAGGAATTTATGCTCTAGGGTTTACACTCCAACCTTTTTTGTGTCCTAGACCCTTTGGCAATCTGGGGAAGCCTATGGACCCTTTTCAGAAAACCATTTTAAATGCATAAAACACATAGTATTAGAAAGGAAACCAAATATATTGAAATACAGTTACATTAAAAAAACAACAACCAAGTTTTATGATCCCTAGGTTAAGAACCCTAAATCTAGGGGATACAATATTTATACAGATCAGCTAATATCCCTGAGAAACTAGATTTTAAACACACACACAGACACACATAGCCAACAACTGAGTTACATAAATTGCAAAAAATCAACAAATGTTAGACCTGGGCTCGATTCCCAGTTCTTCCTTTCAGTTTTTATGTGACTGTGGGCAAATCACCCAATCTCAAAACCTAGAATGTGGAAGGTGGGATCAGATGACCTCCAATGTCCCTACCACCTCTAAATTTATGACATTATGATCCTACTAGGGATAAGACACTGTGTGTTTAAAATTAGAGTGATCTGGTTTGACAACCCTACCATATTGATCTGAGTTAATTTCCTAACACCTCAAATAGCAATGATGTGTGGAGGGGGTGAGATGTAAGAATACTGAATAAGGGAAAAGAGGCAGCAGAAAGAGCACTGGCTCAGAATTCAGAGGATCTGGGTTCAAATCCTGCCTTCTATGCTTATTACTTGTGTGACCTTGGGCAGGTAACTACAGCTTGCTGGGCTTCAGGTTTTTTTGTTTATGAAAAATGAGAGGTTTGGTCTAGTTGGTCTCTAAAATTTATTCTCACTCCTTGAACTATGATCTTAAGGAATTCTTGGTTCTAGGAAGCTGAAACCAGTTTTGAATCCCCAAATAGCAGTGAAAAACAGATGAAGCCATCAACCCCAGCTCCATTTATCAACTAATGGATACTTCTCAGAGACTGCCAAATAGCACAAGGACACAGATGACATGAGGCAGCAAAAGAAGATTGTGATATATGCCCCCGAAGGGCCAATTAGAACCTAGGCTAATTTCTTCAAAAGGAAAATTCTTCTCTCCCAGAATCTTCCCAGGGCCCCCAGAAACTATGTGTCACAGCATAGGCAATTGCGTAAGAATAAAATGAAGACAGAGTTAACAAAAACCAAGTTTCCCAGACTCTTTGTAATTATGCCTCCTCCTCTTCCTCCTCTGCTGCCTCCACCTCCAGAGTTTTTCTCTTTGACTTCATTTCAGCAGACAGTCTGAAATAATGATCTTAACTGTTCTTGGATGTGTTCGCTGGAATGTTTCCATTCCAAGTATGCATTATTTTCCATCTCCTGGCGACTGAGTCACAGCTCAGGACAATGAGATAGGATGGATTAGCGAGCTCCATGAATTAGCTATGGGAAGAGTAGAAGTCCTGCCTCCAGTGGCTACCCTCTGTGAAGCTCTGAGGAGCTCTTGTTTGCAGGAACGATCAGGAGTCGTTCCGCATTAGCCCCCCCTAATTAGAGGCAGATCAGGACAGCTTGACAGAATAATGCTCAGGCCAATGAGTTTAGGGGATGTTTTCAGCCAGGCTTCATTTTAAAAGAAGTCACTAAGAACAATATTATTAAGTATAGAGCAAGATGGGTTTAATGTGCCTGGCTTCTTAGCCATGATGCTATGGGAAATCAATACTTTTCACTGCCCAAACTGGGTAAAATAATGTCAACAGGGCAAGATGAAATTGGTATTTTATCCAAGGAGCACTTTCATCCCTTCTGACTATTACTCTTGTAGAATATAGATAGCAGATGACTTAAAGAATATACTGAAATAAATGGATTTCTCCTCTCCGAGATTTGACCTTCTCAAGGTTTCTTAGATAGTCAGCGACTCCCATATTTCATACCAGTCTCCTATCATAGAGCATAAGGGATGATTCCTAACCAAGGCTAGTTTGCTTTCAGGATGTAGGGTCTCTCATTCTCCAAGAAGAATATTGTGACACAGTAGAAAAAGGGCCAGATATGGAGTTAAAGGGGCTAGATTAGAATTCTAGCTCTGCTACTTATGTGATCTTGTGTGAGTCGCTCCCCTTCCTCTGGCTTTCAGTTTGCTCATTTGTAAAATGAAAGATGCTCTAAATCTCTGTTTGGATATTCCATGCTGTCAGGGAAGGACTCTGTCCTAGGTACTGAAAAACTTAGTAACATATCAGTTAATCCACAAACATTTATTAAGAACCAGACACTGTGCTATGAGATGGGGACATAGAAACAAAAAGGAAATAGTCCTGCCCTCAGGGAGCTTAAATTCCTTAAATTCTATTGGGGAACAACATGATATATATATATATATATATATATATATATATATATATATATATATATAAAACTATGTACAGAATATATACAATAGAAATATAAGTAATTATTTTTGGGTGGCAAGACACTGGGTAGTAGGAAGGGCTTCAAGTGGAATGTGTCATTTGAACAGAGTTTTAAAAAAAGTAATTCTAAAAGATGGAAGTGTGGTAGGAGGATTAAAATAAGCATTTAAAGACACAGGTCTTTGACCTGTGATTATTTAGGTCCCTCAACAGAGACACATCTATAGCTTGTAGCTTTGAAGACATGCCTGAGGTTCAGAGAGTGACTTGTGAGGGGGTCACACAGCTAGTTTCAGAAGATGGATTTGAATCCAAATCTTTATGACTCCAAGGCCAGTGCTCTGTCCACTACCCTATGCCACCTTTTCTCTAATCCAATTCAATAAACATTTATTGAGCACATTCTTTGTGCTACTATCTTTCTCTCCAAAACCTCCCTCTTGTGGACTTCCCTATTTTCCCTAAGAGTGACACCATACTCTGAGTCACCTAGGCTTGCAACCTGGGGTCATCCTTGACTCTTCACTCTCTCTCACCTACTGTAGCTAATTTTTTTTACAAAGACTGGGAATCTTTATTCAGATCAGCAAACTCACATTCCTCAAGTCTCAGACTTTGGGTGGGCCTTTTGAGGAAGAGGGGAAGGATGGAGGAGAGAGGAGAAGGCAAGGCCAACTCACCTCCCTGGACATCCCCTCCGCCCTCCAACCCTGTCTCAGGTTACTGGGTAAAGAGGGGAATAGGCAGAAGGGAATGCCAAGAAGGGAGGGACCAAGGGAAAAAGAGGGCCCTGCCAAGGAGAGGCCTACCCGGATGTGTGGCTTTCAAAGTCCAGCTGTGGTCAGGATGGCAGCCACCATAGGCCCCTCCCTATAAATTAAGTCCCCACAGTAGCAAGGCTGGGGGTGGGGGGAGCAGGAAGAACAATCTTATGGAAGAGAAATTGGTCCCATGTTCATCTCCTTTCAAGGCAGTACCCTGAACCCCAGCTTAAAGAATGGCTATATGGGTGCAAGTTCCCAAATGAGAGGATGAGCCAGGGTGAGAGAATGAATAGGAATGTTGAAGGGGTCAGGTACCCCCCAGTTTTGGTCCAGGAGAAGGAAGGATGGGTTGGTTGGTCCAGTTTTGCTGATTTGGGGGATGAGGAGTATATTACAGCAAGTTCAAGGTGAAAAGCCACTGGCTCAGCACCTATAGGCGCAACAGGAGAAGCAGTGCCACCAGTGGGTAGGGAATGGGGGGGGGGAAGAGGAAGAGTTGGGAACAGAAGGGGCTTGAGAGCTCCACGGGCTTCCTGGCAATGCCACTGCTAGAACTATATTAACCATTCAAGAGAGGGTAAAGAAGAGTGGCGATCAGAGAATCTGCCATGGCATCCCATATCCAGTCATGCCTGCCTGAGATGCCCCACGGTTGGTGCCCATTTGCAGTCTGATGACATTCTTGCCCTCCTACAGTTGGTTATCTGTAAAATTTCGGGGATTCTCCTTGGACTTCTTAGGGATCTCCAGATTAGGATCTCCAGAGAAGAACCCATCACCCCGAGCCACTGCCAGTCCAGCCAGGTTCATCAGTGTCCGCTGCACACAGGCCATATTCTTTCCTTCCCAGAGGCCCACAGTTTGGAAGATGTCAGTGGCATTGATGCCATAGTGCTCTGCTGCCTGCGGGAACTGAGAAATCTGTTCCATCTGTTTGAAAGCCATGCCTGAAGCCTGGATCTTCTTTGCCGGGCCCTGGCCTTCAGGGTATAGCCCATTGATGAGCTCACACAGCACCGTGCCATCCTTGAACCAGTTCTGGAAATTCTCTTGCCCAGGCTGGGGCCGCCCAACATCTCGGTAGCACTGCGTGGTAATCCGCTGAATGAGGATCTGCTCCAGATCGGCATCATACTGCTTCTCAATTTTCTGCTGTACCTCCCAGCTCAGTCCATAAGCAGGTCCCCAGTTGGCCATTCTGAGACGGTGATGCAGGTATCTTTACCGTGAGGCGGTGGATGGAGAGCGGAGCGGGCTGGGGCACGGAGCGCAGTGAGTGGCCTACTGTAGCTAATTTGATGCCACGTCCTATGGATTCTACCTTTAAAATATCCCTTGAATCATCTCTATTCTCTGCTTCAACACTAGCACCACCCCAGTACAGGTTATCATCATCAGATGCCTGGATTATTGAGATAACCTGCTGACTGGTATCTCTGCTTCCAGCCTCTCCCAATCCAGTCCATCCTCTATTCAGCTGTAAAAATGATATTCCTAAAGCATAGGCCTCACCATATCACTCCCACCCCTCTCAATAAATGACAACGGCACCGCGTTATCTCCAGAATCAAATAGAAAATCCTCAGTTTGACTTTTAAAGCCTTTCACGACCTGGCCTTTCTAGGTACCCTTAATGTTAACGCCTCATCACTGAGATTACTGTCCCTCTACAATTTACTCTGTATATATCTTGTTTGTACACATGTTTGTCTCTCCCATTACAGTGTGAGCTCTTTGAGGCCAGAGCCTGTTTCTGTCTTTTTCTTTTGTATTTCCAGCATGTGCATTTAGCACTGTGCTAGCACATAATAGGCATTGTACTAGCACATAGTCAGTACTTAATAAACGCTTATTGACTTGCAAGGTACTTTGCCAAGTGCTAGGGACACAAAGACAAAAACCATCCTTATCTCCAAGAAATTCACATTCTATCCCTGTGTAATAATAATAGGAATATTAACTGACAGATAATACCTAAAGGTTTACAAAACACATTGTATACATCATCTCTCTTGATCCTCACAGCAATCCTATGAGGCTGTTGCATACAGTTATTAAATGTTCTACAGACATCTTTATGCCAATTTTACAGATTAATACACTAAAGTTTAGGGGAGTCTATGTGAGTTGTTAAAAAAATCACATAGCTTGTTAGTGATAAAAACCAAAGCTAGAATCTAGGACTTCTCTTTTCTTACTCCATTTATTTTCCTCCCCACTGAACAATATTGCCTTCACAATTCGTTTCTGTTTGGGACTTCAAGGACTGGCCTCAGTCAGAACAATACGGTCACTAGGCTGGTGGATCAAGAAAATGTAATAGGTGTAGTTAGGCTTCAGCAAAGTCTTACAACATTCTTGCAGACAATAAAGGGAGATGTGGGTTAAATTGTGTTCAACTCTTTGTTACTTCATTTGGCAAAGATGCTGGAGTAGTTTGCTATTTTCTTCTTCAGTTCTTTTTACAGATGAGAAAACTGAGGCAAACAGGGTCAAGTGACTTGCCCAGGGTCACACAGCTAGTAAGTATCTGAGGCAAGATTTTAACTCAAGAGGGTGAGTCTTTCAGACCCCAGGCCTGGTGTTCTATCCACTGAACCACCTAGTTGCCCAATGGATGGAGGCTACATAATTGAATAGTGATGTTGTCTCATATCAGGTTGAATAATGAAACCTAGGCTGGTGCTGATCAACATCGACCTGAATGGAAATCTCAAGCGAAGTGTTTCCAGGCTCTGAATGAAATTTAATAACTCACTTGGATGAAGCCATAGGTGGTCTTCTTATCAGCTTTGTGGATGACATGAAAGTAAATGAGGATTGCTGCTATGCTCTGTGATAGAATTGGGATCTCCAAATAATTCAGCAGACTGTAACAATAATTCAAATGTACTTACTTCAATACTTCAAGGATATGTGATTTCATTGCTGCATATGTTCTCCCTCCACCAATGTAGATCTCACCTCCTCCATGCCTTTAATCAATGGTCTTTGTGAGTTGGTGTGGCCCAATAATTCATCACGCTACAGTCTATGCGGTGATAGGCCAAATCTAATAAAAGGAAATTTGACAAGGATAAAGGTAAGTCCTTTACTTATGATAAAAAATTAACAGTACAAAAACAGGGAGATGAGTTTTGATGTGAAATAGACCTGCTGGTCTTAGTGGACTGCAACCTCAATATAAGTCAACTGTGATGCGGTGGTTAAGAAATCTGTGCAACAGGGTGGTCTAATGATTCCCCCAACTGAGGCTAAGACTGACACCTCTAAAATAATATTGACTGGGAAAGTGAGCAGTAAGGTCACCAGGGAGCTTTAGGCAAGATGGTCTTTTGGCCATACCATGAGGAAGGAGGCCATGATTTGGTGAGAAACTGCATTGTTATACTAACTTCATGTTTGATCTCCTGGAAACATCTTTACATCATGAATCTCTATTAGCTTTGGGATCAGGGCAGATCAGGTGTTTTATTGGGAGAGTGTGGAATACCGCTCAGGTGGCTCTGATTGGTGTCCCAACTCTAATATCATAGTAACCTCTGGGAGAAGGCAAGCTCTTTAAGAACAGAGACAGTTCCCATGTTTTTCAATTCCTATTACTTTGCACAATGCCTGGCACATAATATCTGTCTAATATATTGTCTAATATTTGTTGAATAGAATTCACTTACTACTGTGCCTTCATGAACTGTGTCTGAGGCTCATACCCAATTCCCCTTCAACATTTTGTAAGCCCTAACTGCAGAAGAAGGGTAGGTCATTGGTATTTATCTAAAGCAGTGATCCAAGAAGATAAATTAACTACTATTGGTTCAGTCAGTACAACTTTCCCAGAGAGGAAGGTACGTTCAAGAAAGCCCATCTCCTTTCCTTTTAGAACCTTGAGTATTCTTGTTGTCATTGCCACCATGAGATCTCACTGACAAGAGGAGAACCTGGGTCACTCTAAAGTGCTTTCTCTGCATCAGGCAATCAGGCAGGGATAGCTCAGATGGTAGGAGAGAAAATGGAGATTTTTTTCCCACTGTCTCTACAATCCGTCAATCACACACATTTGTACTTCAGACACCTAGTGGCTGTGTGATCCTGGCTGATCTGCTTAAACTCTCATAGACTCAGTTCCCTCCTCTTTTAATAATAACTATTGCCCTATCTGCTTCATACTGTCATTGGGGGGAAAGGGCAAATCTCAAAGTACTGTATAAATGTGGCTTATCATTATTATTATTCAAACTTCTGAAAACATGATTTGATCTCACAAGCATTTATTATCTATTGTGTGCAAGGCATTGTGCCAGCTGCTGGGCATACAAAGACAAAAGTCAGTCTCTTCTCTTTAAAGGTTTACCGATTGATTGATTGCCATCATGAAGTTTATATTGTATTGGAGACACACAATATGTATCCTGTTATTTTGTTGTTCAGTCATTTCCACCGTGTCCAGCTCTTTATGACTCCATCTGGGATTTTCTTCACAAAGATATTGGAGTGGTTTGTCGTTTTCTTCTCCAGCTCACTTTACAGATGAGGAAATTGAGGCAAAGAGAGTCAAGCGACTTTCCCAGGGTCACATAGGTCAGGTGTCTGAGGTCAGATTTGAACTGCAGAAGATGAGTCTTCTTGACTTCAGGTCCAGCACTCCAACCACTGCACCACCTAGCTACCCCTTCTCAGTTATAAGTCTTCTGAAAATGACTCCAAGTTCTGGATATACTTTGGGTTAGAATCTCTTCCAGACTACAGCTTGCAAATCTCTGTCAACCTTTCTATTGTCAGATCAGAGAACACACTACTGTGTAACTAGACAACAAAGCAAAATAAATAACAAGAAATAATACCAATGCTTCCTTCGCTCCCCTCTCCTCCTTCCCTGGCTATTTTGGAAGTAGCAAGGCATGGTGGATAGAGACTCAGACTCAAAGCAAGAAGGACCTGGGTTCAAATCCTATCCCCAACACACACGGGCTGTGTTTCACTGGGCAAATCACTTAATCTCTCAGTGGTCTGGGGAACATATTTTCAGTCTAGTGACACTGGCTTCCTTGCTGTACCCTGCAGGAGATCCTTCATCTCCTAACTCTGGGTGTTTTCCCTGGCTGTCCTCCATGCCTGGAATTCTCTTCCTCCTCAGCTCCACCTTCTGACTTTCCTGGCTTCCTTCAAAACGCCACCGTCTTTAAGAAATCTTTCTCTGTCTTCCTTAATCTTAGTGCCTTCCCTTTGAAGTTATCTCCAGTTTACCCTTTATATATCTTACTTGTATACTGATTGATAACACTGTGAGCTCCTTAAGAACAGGGTTTGTTTGGTCATAATTCTTCTCCACATCTTGACTAGCGTATAAATTAATTCAATGCGAAGTTATACGTGGCAGTTATATGAGATTCCATGCCGTGTCTTGGGGAGGGAGGGGGGAGGGAGGGGAGAAAATCTTGGAACTCAAAATTATGTAGAACCATGTGTTGTAAACTAAAAATAATAAAAAAAAAGAACAGGGTTTGTTTGTTGCTTTTCTTTTTATCTCTAAATACCAGTGCTTGACAAATAGTAGGCACTTAATCAATGCTTTTTGAATTGACTTGTCGACTTGACCCTGCTTGTGGTAGAGGGAGAGCTCCAGCACGTGTTTAGGTAATGTAAATCCTCCATCGTTTCTGTGTCACGTTTTTGTGCCAGGTTTATGATCTATTTCCCAAATCCCTAATCTTTTTTCCTCTTTCAGTTCATTTAGTCTGTAGTATACTCCAGTGGTGAAATCAGTTTTGTTTCTCCCTCCATTGATCTTCACCCAATTATTCCCCATTGTGCTTTCTGATTTTGTTTCTGGCATTTCCTCATGAGTATGCATACCTCCTTGATGGATGGTGTTAGCTCTCTCCTCTCCCCCTTTTCCTATCTTGTTTCATTTGAATAAAGCAGGGATAGAGAACCTGCGGCTTCAAGGCCACATGCAACTCTCTAGGTCCTCGAGTCCAGCCCTTTCACTGAATCCCTGCCCCTGGATTAGAGTATACCCTTCTAGAGCCATAGTCTAGTCATAGGTTTCATCCTACCAAGTCTCAGTGTTACCTATGAGGTCAAATTTGCCTCCTTGCGTCAGGACCTCTAAACTTTGGGCATTTCTGTAGAGGCATTTGAGGCCAGGGATTCTGCTACAGAACTGATACTTAATTAAGTTTTTGTCTCTTGTGGACCTCACAGTATCTCAACTGTGATTCTATCTCCCAACTCCATTCCTTTCAGCCCCTTCTCCCATTGGTGAGTTCTTTCCAGAATCTCCATTTTGGGGAAGATACCAGACCATTCATTCCTGATTCTCTGGACTTAGCCACTGTGCCTCAGTTGCCTAATGGCAATTTGTCTATTGGCAAGTTCTTCCTTGAACCTCCATTTGGGGTAATGACTCGGGCCAGCTGACCCTCGTTCCCTCATTCTCTGGACTTAGTCACCAACCCCTCCCCTTTTTCAAGCTTTTCAGTTCCACTCTTATGTGTTGCCTTGGTAGGTGAGCTCTTTGGGGCCAGACACCATCTTTTAGCTTGCGTGTGTATCCCTAGTTCTTAGCAGTGTACATAGTACTTAATAAATTCTTGCTGACTCAGTGATTCCCTCTTCTTTATGCTAGTGACTCTCTGCAGAGTATAGAGTGCCATACCTGGCATCAGGAAACTCTCTAACCTTTTTGGCCTCCAGTTTCCTTTCATGGAAAATGGGGATAATAACTCTTGCCTCAGAGGGTTGTGAGGCTCGAATGAGATAATGCATGGAAAGTGCTTCACGCTGTAAAATCACCATAAATGTCAGCTATCATTGTTTTTAAATCAATCAATGAACCTCCATTAAGTGCCCACTATGCACCAGGCATTTTATTAGATAGTACAGTAGATAGAGCACTGAGCTTGGAGTCAGGAGCACCTGGGTTCAAAATCTAGCCTCATGTATTTGTTAACTGTGTGGCATTGAGCAAGTCACTTAAACACTATCTGCCTCAGTTTCCTCATCTGTAAAAAAGTGGAGATAATAGTGATGTCTACTTCCCAGGGTTGTTGGATAATATGATACCTGTAAAGTTCTTTACAAATCTTAATGCATCATAAATAAAAAGCTATTGTTAACTGTTATATTCACTATTATCATGAGTGGCTAGGTGGCACGGTGGATGGAATACTGGCCTGAAGTCAGGAGAGTTCATCTTTGTGAGTTTGAATCTGGCCTCAGACACTCACTAGTTGTGTGACCCTGGATGAGTCACTTAACCCTGTTTGCCTCAGTTTCCCCTTCTGTAAAATAAGCTGGAGAAAGAAATGGCAAACCACTCCAGTATCTTGCCAAGAAAACCCCAAGTGGGGTCACGAAGAGTCGGACATGACTGAACAACAACAGTTTTTTTATTAAGTAAGTAAATGAAGTGGTTTGGCAGGGAGGGCACTAGTGATGGGATTCAGAACAGGCTTAATATGGAAGATGATGCTTGAGTTGCATCTTAAACAAAGAGAAGAACTCTCTGGGTGAAGGTAAGGCAGGAGCACATTCCAGGAATAGGAAATTGTTGGTTCAACTGTCATTATTCAGGCCCAATTCACCTCACCTCCTCCAGGAAGTCTTCCTTGACCATCCCAGCTGACACTGATGTCTCTCCTCTCAACTGTTCACAGGGCTTTCTTCCTGTCTTCCTTCCCTTGCTGTTTAATGGAGGATAGGGTACACGGTGAACAAGTACAGATGAAAGACCCTTTAAGCAGAAGCACAGTCAGTACCCTTTGTAGGCTCCTGAAATGATATTATTTCCACATCCAGGCTGTGCTGAACTGCAGGTAGGGAGCTGTCTGTGTCCCAAGCTGTGGGACCAATGTTCCACAAGGAGGGAACCGCTGCCTGTTAAATCCTTTCGTTTCAGTTAAAGGAAGGTATATTTCCCCCGAGGATACAGATGAGTCACCAGTTGCAGCTGAGTGCCCCATAAAATCTGCAGGTTGGCTGGAGCTACAAATAAATTGTGAAATTGGGAAGGTCAGGTTTAATTTGTTCGCTTTCTGGGAAGGATGGCTTACCGACTGGCACACGTCAGACAGTTTCCAGGGACTGCCAGTGTCCCAGCTGCCATTAGCTGGAGGAAGGAGAGAAGCCTTCAGTTTTTGGAGGATCATCAGTGCCAGACAAGCTGAGCACTCTCCATTGTTCTGACCGGAGCCCCGCCTCACTCGCTAGTCCCCCTTAGGGAATTATTGTTTAATGAAGGAAACAGGGTATTATAGTGGACAGAATACTGGACTTGGAGTAAAGGAGATCTGGGTTCAAATCTTGCCTCTGATGATTACTGGATTTGGGGTCATGGGTAAGTCTTTTAATCATTCTGGGCCACCATTTCCTGATTTGTAAAATGATGCTGATAATATTAACTGTGAGAAGTGGTATAGTACAGAGAATAGAGAGCTGGCATTGGAGTCAGGATGATCTAGAATCAAGTCCTGCTTCTGATCTGTGAGATCCAGAGAAAATCATTTAACCTCTTTGTTCCTGAGGCACCTCTAAGACTCGCATTGCAGAGCAAAGCAGGATTTTCACTGGTAGTAAGAGCTTAGAGTCCGTCATATGACCTGATGAATTCACAGGTCTGGACCAAAAAAACCACCAAAAGCCTATGAGGATCAAATGAGACAATCCATGTAAAGTGCTCTGCAAATTTTAAGGTGCCATATAAATGTCAGTTATAATTTTTAGAAAAACAAAACGGCTTCTCTATGTTTCATATCAATTTAGAACTGGAAGAGATATTAGATGTCATTTAGTCCAGTCCTCTTATTCTATAGATCAGGAAAGTAAGACCAAGAAGAGGGAAGAGACAGCCTCAGTTTCCTCACTTGTAAAAGGGAGCTCACATCTGAGGCTAGTAATACCTACTTTACAGGGCTTACAATAGTGAGGACCCATCAGATGCATCAAGCACGCTGTCCACCTTAAAGTGCTGTATATATTAGTCATAATTATTGCTGCTTTGGTCTTGACTTATAATGTCATCAGAGTGGGAAAATCCCAGAGGGGAACCTTCCTTCACTGATACAGATTGACAACTCCTCTATGACTTACAGAATATTGCCTGAAATAATGAGAAGATAGGGTCATGGCCAGTATGCGACAGAGGCAAAACTTGAACCCAGCTCTTCCTGACTCCATGGTGGACTCTCTATTAATAATAATAACGAAGATAACGATGATTAATAATACTAATATTCAGCTATTATTCATCAGCTGATTCATTCATTCACTTCTTTATCTATCTGTATATCCATCTATCCATCTATCATCTGTCTGTCTATTTAATTTGTGTAGGGAGGTCCCAGTAACAACTCTGCTAATGCAGATGAGTTGTTGCTGTTGAGTCATTTGAGTCAGTTGTGTCTGACTCTTCATTATTCCATCTAGGGTTTTCTTGGGAAAGATATTGGAATGGTTTGTCATTTTCTTCTCATTTTACAGAGGTGGAAACTGAGGCAAACAATGTTAAGTGGCTTACCCAGAGTCCCACAGCTAATAAGTATCTGAGACCAGATTTGAACTCAGGAAGATGAGTCTTTCTAATTCCAGGGCGAGCACTCTATGCACTATGGTGCCATCTAGCTGCCCTGCAGATCGGTTACTATTCTGTGATTCAGTCTCAAACAGTTACCCAAAGGCAGGGTAAGGTGATTTGCTGAAGGTTGCATAGTATATGTCAGAGGTAGGATAGGTCATCTTGACCTAGAGGGTAATTCTCAATCCACTGCCCCCATGCTGTCTCTCTAGCCAGTACTAGAATAACATCAGGAAGACCTAGGTTCTAGTCCTACCTCTGACTAATTGGTTGGATGACCCTGAGAAAGTCACTTAAACTTTAGGGCTCTAAACAATCCTCTTAGACTGGATATAGGGGTGGGGAACCTGAGGTCTTGGCCCTCTGGGTCCTCAAGTATGGCCCTTTGGCAGAATCCAAACTTCACAGACCAAATCCACATGTGGCCCTCTAGGTCCTCAAGGGCAGCCCTTTGAATCTGTGAAGTTTGGATTCAGTCAAAGGGCCGCACTTGGGGACTTAGAGGGCCATGTCTGGCCTCTACCACAGGTTCCCCACTCCTGGCTAGAAGTTGCAGAGATGGTGTTAACTTGCATTGTTAGGAGGAGTTTCCTTAATTGATTAATTTCCACAGAAACTATGCCAGGGAACAAAACACCGACACACAAACCCAGGACGATAAGTAAATCAGCAGTGGGGGAGAGAGTTTCCTTATCCAGTAATACCATATATCAAGGAAATCATAGGTTCTGTTTCTTTCCCTTATCATTCTTATCCCTAGTGTCACAGCGACAGTTACAGCGACAGTTACAGCTACAGTTGGAGCCAGAGGCAGTTACAGAGGCAGTTACGACAGTTACGTCAGTTACAGCTACAGTTACAGCCACAGACACAGCTGAAACAGGAGCTGCCAGTAGCGGAGCTGACCTACGGGAGAAAGCTGAACAAAGACTTCAGGCCATTACAGCGACAGTTACAGCGACAGTTACAGCTACAGTTACAGCCACAGACACAGCTGAAGCAGGAGCTGCCAGTAGCAGAGCTGACCTACGGGAGAAAGCTGAACAAAGACTTCAGGCCAGTGGGTAATCTTATTACCATAGAGGGGGAAACATGATTTTGCTTTACGCAATCATGCTTCTCTGTAGCCTCCTGGTTACTCTTTCAAGGCGTACTTATTGGGCCTGGAAGCTTTTGATCAATATATCAAAATGGGGTTGCTGGTTCATGGGTTGGTTACTGTGGAGCCTAAATAAATGTTTTGATTCTTCTGCCTTCTACTTTGAGAGTTTCTTATATCCGGCGGTTCCGAACGTTTCAGACATGTTTATGATCCTCTTTGAGATTATAAACTCTGCCCTCCTAATACAGTGTCCTAACTTTAGGCAGCCTGAGTTTGCCAAGGGATGGGGTGGGTGCTCATTTTATCACGAAGCATCTCAGAAGCACATCAGAGCTATCCCAGAGAGTTTGGATGGGGGCAGGGGAGCTGGGAAGCAAAGGGAGGAGGGAAGGAGAAACTTTCCACAGCTGATCTGTTTCCATGAACATTCTGACAAGGCAGGCTGTAATGGAGCACAATGAATTGAATTAAATAAACTTGAAAAATTTATGGCGTGTTTCATTCTGTGTCACAGAAATGGATGTGGTGCTCTGGCTCATAAATTTTTAGAAAGGGACTTTCCATTCCCCAAAATGTTGGCGGGCCTCAAATCTTTTCCCTTAGCTCTGAGAAGAGAGGATGCAGAATGCAGGAGAGGCTGAGCTCAGCCTTCCAGACATTGACTCTGGTTGGGGTGAAGGAGGTCACCAATGAGATTTGGGCAAAGAAACACACCCGGGCTGGCAGGGCCCTTGGTTGCCAAAAATGGAATTTAATTTAGGCAGTTTAACTGAAATGCCTTAATTGACAAGTTCATTAATTTACCGAGAAGCTGTTCCAGGGAACAAAACACCAGCACACAAACCCAGGAAGGCAATTAAAGGCGCAGCAGAGTCATCTGGTTGGGTTGGGTTGGGTTGGTTGGAGGCAAGAGGGAAGGTGAGGAAGTCATCAGCACCCCTAGGCTTTGCTTTTTGAGCTCTTTTCTCCTGTCTGAGGTTCCCTCTCCCCTTCTAGTCATTTTCAAATGCCTATGTTCTTTCTTTTGCTAAAACCTGTTTTTTTCGAGAGGCTCTGGGTTTGGAGGCAAAGGACAGCGGGTGGAATTGTGGCTCTGGCACTTGCCACCTGTGTAACCTTGTATAAGGTAGTCACTCAGTCCGTTCAAGCCTCAGTTTCCTCACCTATAAATGGGGTGTTTGTGCTGGTTGGTCAATAAGTTTCTAAGCCTATGACTGCTTCAATTCAACAAATATTTATTAAGCAGTCACTAGGGGAGGGCACTATATTAGGTACTGGGGATATAAAGAGTTAAATGAACCAGCCCCTGCCCTTATGGAGCTTGAATTATCCATAGAATTTGGAGCTGAAGGGAGTCGTCTAGCCCAACCTATACACGAAAGGGACCTTCGCTACAATATACCTAACAAATTGTCATCTAGCCGCTGCTTTGAGTGGCAGTGTGGCATAATGGATAGTGCCATGGACATGAAGTCAGGAAGACCTGGTTAAAATCTCCCCTTAGACACTCAATAGCTTAGCTGTGGGACCCTGGACAAGTGACTTAACCTCTCTGTGCCTCAGTTTCCCTGTGTGTAAAACAAAAGGGTTGGACATGATGGTCTCTCAAGTCCCTTTCAGCTCCAAATCTGTGATCCAATGATAATTCTATGAAAACCTTAAAGGAGGGGAAATGAGAAACCCATCCTTTTTTGAAGCTGTCTATTCCATCAAGACTTTCCTTACATCAAGTCCAAATTCACCTCTCTGCAATGTCCACCTATTGGTCCTATGGGCCAAGCATAATGAGACTAATCCTTCCCTTTGACAGCTTCTTTAATGTTTGGAGCCATACATCATATCTCCCATAAGTCTCCTGTTCTCTAGCTAACAATTCTTTGTTCCTTCAGTTGAGTATCAGTATGGCACCAGCACAAGCACCTTTACCATCCTCATCTCTGGCTCTGGGCACTTTCCGGTTTATGACTGTCCTCCCCCAAATGTGGTAATTGTCACTTAACACCGTACTCTAGATGTGATCTGACCACAGAAGAGTGCGGAGAAACTCCCTCTCTCTTCCGGGAAGCAGTTCCTCTCTTCATGAAATCTGAGATTATTACATTAGCTTATTTGGCCGCTGTTTCCCCCTGATGACTCATTTTGAGTGGACCCATCCACTTTAGTTGCAGTTGGCAGAGTGTTGGGAAATATTTCATTGTTGGAGGCTGGAAATCCACAAGGCCAAGCATAACCTGTTGAGGAGTGAAAAAGTCATTCCAGTAACTGGTTGTGGGGATGGATGGGGCCAAGGTCAGTGGCTGTTTTGGTGTCATGGAGATCTAAGTCAAGAAGAAGACTTGTCATGACAATGGAGTGGAGAGATAGTATTGAAGTCAAGAGAGAAATTAAGAGGATTCACCTCCATGTTGGTGTGGAGACTGGAAACAAGGGACACTTATATGGTATCCAAAGCATGTCAGATATCCTGAATGTGCAGGTTTTATGTGGTCCACGTATAATGCACTAGTTATGACCTCTAGTGCATAGAATGCTGCACTTCAAATCAGAGAGACCTGAATTCAAATCCTCCATTAGACCTGTACTAGTTTTGTGCCTGTGGACAATCATTTAACCTCTGTCTGCCTCAGTTTCTTCATCAGTAAAATGAGGGTGCTGGACTAGAAAAACTCTAAGATTCCTCCTTCCAATGATAACTATGATCCCTCTACTTTTCTAGACTTCAACTTTTGGGGTGGGGTGGGAGTAGGAGGGAATTTAAGAAGGCCACCTGGCTATAAAACCCTCTGACAGCAGCGATTAGGCAGCTTGGGTGAGTGGTAATCTGCCGCCTTGTAACTTCCAGTCCCTGTGGGAGTTGGTGGGAGTTAGATTTAGAGTCAGAGGATCTGAGTTTAAATCCCATCTTTGACTTTCATTACCCATATGATCTTGAACAAGTCATTCCCATTCAGGGTCTCAGCTTTTTCATCTGTAAAATGAAGGTGTCTAAAGTTTTTCACTTCTAAATCTATGATCCCATGGCTCAGACTCAAATATTTTTTTCTGCTGCTTAATAATAATAGCTATTAAATATAGTGCTTTAAGGTTTGCAAAGCTTTTGTGAATATTATTTCATTTTACCCTCATAATTACCCTGGGTGGTAAGGGCTATCATTATAGCCAGTTTACAGATGAGGAAACTGAGGCAGACTGAAGTTATAAGTGACTTACCCAGAGCCACATAGCTAAGAAGAATCTAAGACAGGATTTGAATTCAATTCCTCCTGATGGCACCACCAATCTGCCACTTACTTGCTCTTTGACCTTGGACAGGTCATGACCATTCCAAGCCTCAGCTTCTTTACCTTAAAAAATTCTAGAGATAGACCAGATGGTTTCTAAGGTCCTCTTTGCTTTTGTTCCAATGACCTCAGCACAAGGTTGGGTCTGTCGATTTGAAGAAAGACACAGGCACATGTTTCATTCCTATAAAATGCTCCCAAATGAGAGCTAAACTTAAAACATATCGGGCTTGTTTTGGGTACAGGGTTGTACACTACCTTGTGTGGGGTGTTGAAAAAGGGCATTGAACCTGTCAGTCTCTAACCCTTTAAGTGCTAGAGAAATGTGAGTTATCATATTCCGAATTTCCAAGGAAAACCTAGTGATTTTATAAACAAGCAAAGAGACGCATATCAAGCTCGTGGCTTTCCTGAGAATCTCTGAGCTCAGCAAGTCCCAACTTTTTTTGTTTAATGAACCTCTTTCAACGCAAAAAAATATATTGTGAATCCTTGGGATAATTTCACATACTACTCATAATATTCTTTGCAGCTATTTATTTTGTAAGACAGCATTAAAAAATCTTTAACTCGAATCCCTTGGACCATTGGCTCCAACCCCCAAGGGTTTCAGGAACTACTAAATGGGACCCACTACCTCAGATTAACAGGATCCCAGAGTTAGAAGATACTTCAAAACCTGACTGACCCTGATTGAGACTCCACTCCAGTGATAATAATCACTGACTTTTGTAAACTTGTTATAACCCTGTGAAGTAAAGACTACCTACATATCCCCATAGTACAGATGAGAGGACTGAGACTGGTGGAACTTGAAAGTCTTGGCAAGGATCACACAAGAGAATGAGTCCCTGAAGTGGGATTTGAACCCAGGCCTTCTGGACTCAAAACCCAGGGCTCCCAGTCATGATGGTGATGGTGATCAATGAGGAAGGACTTTAAGAATGTTTCCCATATGTGATCTCATTGGAGCCTTACGACAACCCCATTAGATAGGTGCTGTTATTATCCCCATTTTGCAGATGGAGAAATGGAGGCTGAGTCTAAATGACTTGTCCAATATTGCCAGAGAGAGGAAGTCTCTGAGGCAGGATTTGAGCTCATGTCCTCCTGACTCAAAGTCCAGTACTCTCTTCACTATTCCACCTAACCGCATGCTGTCTCTTGATATCCCCAATACACACTCATCTGGCATCCTCTTGGAGACCTGTCATGAAGTCAGAAACTCTTTCAATTCTGAGGCAGCGCATTCCACTTTGGGACAGCTTGGCCAGTGAGTTCTTCCTGATATCAAGTCTAAGTCTTCCTCTTGGCAATATCCTCTCTTTGCTTCTGGTTTTGCCCTCTGAGGCCAAGCTAATTCCCTCCTTCATGTGGCAGCCCTTCAAATATTTAAAGCCATCTATTGCATTCTGCCTGAATCTATTCTTCTCCAGGCTAATCATTGCCTATTTATTTTAACTGATGGTCATATGGCGCACATGGCTCAGTGGAAAGAGCTCTGGACCTGGCATCAGGGAGACCTGAGTTCAAATCTGGCCTCACTCACTAGCTGTGTAACCTTTGTTCGCCTTAATCCAGTGAAGAAGGAAATGGCAAACCACTCCAGTGTTTTTGCCAAGAAAACCCCATACAGGGTCATGAAGAGTCAGATGTGACTAAATGATTGAATAACAACAACCAGTCCCCTCACCATCTTGGATCACCCTCCTCTGGGTTCCTTTTTGCTATTATGGGGAAAACATTTCCTGAATTCTCATGTACTCATTAGGAATGTAAGCAAATAAAAAAACCCTCTACCTTTTAGTTCCAGTTTTAATTAGGAGAGGGATATTTTGTAGTTTGGGATAAAAAAAAATTCCCCAAGAGAGCTAATAATTGTGCCTGGCCTAGTGTGTGACGACTGTGGCTGCTATTAGCCTGTTATAAATCACATCTCCATCCCCCCAGCTCACATTATGCATAAAGATTACTGTTCTTGGCTGCTTAATCCCAGGTTATATACTCTGATAGTCAAAACACACTGAGTGTAAATTTCAATTCGGCTCACTATTTGCTTTGGCTGGAGAGTTACAAAAAATGTGAAATGTTCATTGGAACAACCAGCAACATGTTATTCCCTCTAAATTATGGACTGTGACTGGGGGGGCACACCACTAGGAAGGGAGGCTACTGATCCGGTGCACCAGAGATCAGGGCTTCTAGCCACTGGCTTTGCAACCTCGTTCCTGGGGAACAGTAAGGCAGGACCTCCCCTGCCATGTCCTAAGGAGTCACCTCTGAGCAGAAAGTAGCCAGACCCATCATATGGAAGAGGTATTTGACTTTTCTTGTTTGATGCCAATGGGAAGAACTTAGGAAATGGGTGGGAGTTACAGAGTCAAATTTAGGCTCTGTGTAGGAGAAAATTTCATCATAATTCGAGCTGTCTTTCAGAGGAATGGGCTGCTTCCAGGCATAATGAGTTCCTCCTTGCTGGAGGTTTTGAAGTTCAGGTTGGATAACTGTTTGTTTGGGATCCTGTTGAAGGAATGGTGTGGGCTGGACTAGATGACCTTTGAGGTCCTTTCTAATTTTGAGGGTCTATAAGTTTACAATATCAGAGAATGTGGGCTCACATTGGAAGGCACCAGATGACTCTCTCAATTCAATTCAAGTTAATTCAATTTACTGAACATTCACCTATAAAAAGATTGTGACATCCTGGTACATTGGCAAGTGGCTTAGATGGGGAGTCCGAGATGGTTTAAGCCCTATCTCTGATACTACCTATGTGACCTTTGACAGGCACTGCAGTAAGCACTGGGGATTCACAAAGAATGAAATAACCCCCTCTTTCTCAAGGAGGTTTCATTTTATTGGGGCTAGGCAACAAGTACATGTATAAGTATATACAAAATGAAGACAAAGCAATTTTGGGAGGAATGGAAGCCACCAGCTCTGGGTGGGTTAGGCGGTCAGAAAAGAGCTCACATAAAAGGTACTGTCTGAGCTGAGCCTCGACAGACACTAGGGATTCTAAGAGACTGTGGTGAAGAGGGAGAGCACTCCATGTATGGGGAAGAGCCGGGGCAAAGGTATGAAGGAGGTAGAAGGAGTGCTGTGTGTGTGAGGAATAACTGGACCATGGAATACGTGGAAGATGGGATGTCATGTGGGAGGAAAAGCAAAAAGGAGTCAGTTTGGCTAGACCAGGGAGTTCTTGAATGGGAGATAATTTGTTAGAAGGCTAGAGACGGAAGTTAGAGCCAGGCTGTAAAGGGCTTTCAGTGCCAAACAGAGGATTTTGTATTTGACCCTAAATTTATTGGGAAGAAAATCTCCCTCAACCTTTATTATCTAACATCTTTGGGAATGTTAGCTGGCAACCAGCTAAGAGCAAGACACTGAAGGATTGAGTCACAGGACCAACTTCTATTTTATCCTGTGAGCCTCATGAGCTTTAGAGCAGGAGTAAAGTATATGCTATGTCAATGGTAGACAGAAGTGGTGACATGTGAGAAGCCTTATATATCCCGAGTTTGGGGTGTTTCCCTAAACTGAGGGGAGGGTAAATGTTCTCCATTAACTCCCTGCTGTTTCTATTATTTCCTTCTCTTCTGGCTGGGAATTGGCAGTAAACTGTGCAGTGGATTGCTGTTTGTTCTTTATTCTTGAAGAGGACTATTGATATCAGGAGGGTGATATCTTGACTTGTAAGTGAATTGGATTTCAGTGAAGCAGAGCTGTGCGAAGCCATCAGCCTCACTCTCTCCTCTGGAGTGCTCTGGGCCCAGTGGCCAAACATAGATCAGGACACCTAGAGATGACCCCAGATGCAGTGGGAGACCTTGGTCTTTTTGAGCTAAGGTCTTTCCCAGGTCTCAGTTTGTCTGAGGCAACACCCATTCAGTCATTTAAGGCCAGGCAAGAAATGAGGGAAAAGATGGACTAGTTTGCCTACTCAGAAAAAAACAAAATAAAACATCAAAGTGGGAGGGGAAGACCCTTAGGATTTCTGGCCAGAACAGAAACAACTGCTATTTACACTCACTTTGAGCTATCAAAACCCAAACAATGACCAAGTGACGGTTGGGCTGGGACCTATTATTGGCCAATCATAGAGAGGCAGAGTGATTTGATTTAAAGTATGGTCAAGTAGCTCCATTTGAATCCCAATGGGCTTTATCCAAGCCTGGTTTTCCAGTGTTCTATTTAAAGAAATCATAAATGAAACAACATTGGACAAAAGAGTTAATTGTCTTAGTTTTTTTTTAATGATAGAATAAATAAGGAAGAGAAAAAAAAATCTAGCCCATAAATCCCAAGATATCTTGTGAGGTTTCAGTGATTGAATTTTATATTCCTTTAGGCAGAGCATCCACATGTAAGGATATGATTCCCCACGTGGACAGAGGGAGAGAAGGGAGATGAGGGAGGAAGGGAAGGAGGAAAAGAGGAAGGAAAAAAAGGGAGGAGAGAGGGAGATAAGGAAGGAAAGAGGGAAGGAAAAAAGTAAGGAAAGAGCATTGCCCAACTGGAACTGGCCAGCTGGGTCTCTGGTGGAGTGGCTACTGCTACTCACAGATTACTGTTTGTCCTTTGCAGCAGATAGAACTCTGTACAATGAGTCAGAAGATCTCTGTTTAAATCCTGGCTTCCTGTAAGGATCATAGATTTAGTGCTTGGCCTGGGAGACTATCAAGTGCAACCCCCTCGTTTTACAAATAAGGAAACCATGTCCCAGAGAGATCAAGTTACTTGCCCAGTATCACACATTTAGTAAGGGTCCGAATTAGGATTTGAACCAAAGTCTTCCTGACTCCAAGGCCAAAGTTCTACTCATTATTTCACCATTTATTTCAGATGACATAAGTTTTCTAAATACTTACCACATCAAGGTCTGTGATTTCACTAGTGTGGGTCCTTTTTCCAATAGCACAGATAGCAACCCCTCTATGTCTTGGGAGATATTGTTGTGGTCAAGAGGTTATTCCCCATTCCATCAACAGAGTGAGGAGCCTCAGCCAACAAACATATAGTGTGTTACTAAGCCTGTACCCAGAGGCTTGCCAGCTTGGTAAAATCTGCCAGGCTCTGCTTGCCTTGTCTTCATGAGCTGAAGGTGAACTACATGTCATGATAAGACATGAGTAGTAAAATTAAATTAATAATTTCTGTACAAGTGCTTTAGAATCAGATAGTCCCTCTTCTCCGGGAGCACTTACATCTGCAAGTGACTATATTATTATCGTCATTATACTTAATTGCTATTCAGGTCTTACAGAAGAACTATTCAAATACTTAAATGGACATATGATTTTGTAAATTCGGAAGGCCCCTCAAAAAGTGCAGAGTGCAGTCTATCCATGCAGTGGATAACCATCCTCTGGGACTCTTGTTTGTATTCTCCCACATGTTTGCCACAAGGAGTCCATCCAGCGTGCTGGTGACTTTCTCTGGACATTACTAGTGTTCCAGTGAAGAGTTCTGGCTGTGTGCTATTGTCTTCCTTCCCTCTCATCTTATGGCCAGCCCATCTTCTCTTTCCATCATACAATTCCTTGATGACATCTTTTACTATGGCTTTTTGGAGTTCCTTGTTAGTTATGTCCTTAACACTATGACAGACCCACACCCTCCACAGGGCTCTCTGGCCATCTTCCTCCCATGCTACCAAAGATTCATACTCATTTTGTGGGGTTCTCTCATCTTTTTCCACATCTTTTTCCCACTTCCATCTGTAGGAATAAGCATTTATGTAACAAATATTTATATATTATCTAATGCTTATATATCATTTAAATATATGATTATAATATATGAGAAATACATTTATTTAGACTCTATATGTAAATTATGCATAAATTTATATACACATTATGAGCAGCTAGGTGGTGCAGTGGATAGAATGCTAGCCCTAGAGTTAGGAAGAGCTGAGTTCGAATGTGACTTTAGACATGTACTAGCTGTGTGGTCCTGGGCAAGTCACCTAACTCTGTTTGCCTCAGTTTCTTCATTTGTAAAATGAGCCAGAGAAGGAAATGGCAAACCACTCTAGTATCTTTGCTGAAAAAGCCCAAAACGGGGTCACAAAGAGTCAGACATGACTGAAATGACAAATGACAACAAAATGTATAAATTAGACATATTTACAAAATTATATAATAAATATATTTATATAATCTTTTTGAATATAAATCTATAAATATTTACATATTTATAAAGTGAATATATTTATGTATAGTTATATAGAGAATAAGCATTTACATACACATATATTTATATTTATATACT
The DNA here is from genome assembly GCF_011100635.1 of Trichosurus vulpecula. Taxonomy (NCBI): domain Eukaryota; kingdom Metazoa; phylum Chordata; class Mammalia; order Diprotodontia; family Phalangeridae; genus Trichosurus; species Trichosurus vulpecula. The sequence goes on along the minus strand of NC_050573.1, from coordinate 46,975,112 downwards.
AACTCTAAAAGTGATAGTTCTTTTCATGCAGCAACCTTGGCACAACATTGGTATCAAAAAGATGATGATTTACAGAAAAAAACATAGTTTATTGGAAAGAACCCTAGATTTGACATCAGGGCAACTAGTTTCAATCCTCAGCTCTGCTCATTACTACTTCTATTATCTGGGGGCAGGTAGTATTATCTCTTTGGGTCTCAGTCTTCTCTTCTGGAAAATAAAAGGTGGGGTGTAAGCTCTAAAATCCTTTCTATGAATATATACTATGACCTCGTCCAAGTAGAGCATTTTGATTTCCTCAGTTGTTTGTCCCCTTATCCTCCCCAGGCCATGTGTACTTATTTTGCATATTTCCTTGGGGGTGAAAGTATGGATAGATTGCAGGTGTCTTGAAAAAGATCTGGGAGTTTTAGTGGACAACAAGCTCAATGTCAGCCTGAAGAGTGAGTGATGCAGCATCCACAAAAGCTAATGCAATCCTGGTCAGCCTGAATAGGGGCACAACTTCTGGGAATGGGGAGGTGACAAATGCATTTTCACTCTGTCTTTGTCAGGCTTCATCTGGAGTCTTGTGTTCAGTTCTGAGTATCAGAGTTTAAGAAGGAGAATGTGTCAGGAGGCCTTTAATTAATATCATATGAGGATTGGCTAAAGAAACTGGGGATGTTTAACTTGGGCTAGACTTAGTGAGATAGTTATCTTCAAGTGGAAGCAATGGATAGGTGATTGGACTTGTGGTCAAGGAGACCTGTCTTCAAATCTTACCCTGGACACTTGCTAGCTGGGGGACATAGGACAATTCGCTCACCCTCTTTTAACCTCTGTTTGCCTTGGTTTCATTAACTGTAAAATGCGGATAATAATAGCACCTTCCTCCCAAGGTAATTGTGGAGATCAAATGAGATAATATCTGCAACGAAGCACAGTGCCTGACACATAGTAGGTGTTCTATAAAAACTTATTCCCTCCTACTGTGCTGTAAGATATGACAAGGAGGAGGATTTCAGAAAAACCTGGGAAGACTTATATGAACTTACACAAAGTGAAGTGAGCAGAACCAGGAGAACATTGTATGTAGTAACAGTAATGCTGTAGCAATGATCATCATTGAAAGACTTAGCTCCTCTCATAAATACAGTGATCCACGACAGTTCCAAAGGACCCATGATGAAAAATGCTATCCTCCTCCAGTGAGAGAATTAATAGGCTTAGAGTACAGATTGAAGCATTTTTTTCCATTTTATTTTTTGTTGCCTTTTTTCCCACTGTGGCTAATATGGAAATATTTTTGCATGATTTCACAAGTATAATGGGTATCATATTACTTGCTTTTTTAGTGGGTGGGGAGGAATTGGAGGGAGAGAGAGACTTAGTAACTCAAAATTTAAAAAAAAGAATGTAAAAAATAAAACTGTTATGTTTAAAAAAAGCTCATTCCCTTTTCTCTCTCCCTTCCCCAGAGTCTAGTATCTTGCTTGACAAATAGTAGGCACTTAATACATAAATGCTACATTGACTGATTGACCCAGAAAAAGGACAAGAATTACTCACAGTGAGAGTCATGGAGGGGTTGTGATTGACGTCAGTGGAATGAGGACCAACTTACAATAACAAGATCTTAGTATGTAGGAGTTTTTAACTTGGCATTCATGAATTTGCCTTTGAAATTTTTTTGATAGCTGTATTTTGATATAATCAATTTTCTCTGTGATCCCATGCATTTAAAAACTTTATTCTGAAAAAGGATCTGTAGGCGTCCCCAGATTTCTAGTGGAGGCCAGGATACCAAAAAGGTGAAGAATCCCTGACCTATAGAAATGAGCAAATTTATTTCACAAGTTGCACATTTCCCAAAGTAATTTCTTTTGAAACACTTTGGCTTTGGAACACACTGAAAGACAGGAGTCTAGAACATCCTCTGAGATAAGAGAGGAAATGTTGGGGGTGGGAAAATGTGGGGAACTTTGGAGCATAAAGAAAAAAATTAAGCCCATTTGCATACTGTAAAATTGCTACACATTAGAAGTAATGTTGATACATGTTGGTTTCATTTTTAATATTTAAGAAGAAAGATGTTATTAACAAAGAAGTTTCCCATGAAACAACTAAGCAAATCAGTGGTGGTGGGGAGAGGTTATTTCATCCTCTGATCTGATGGTACTGGGCCATTTTGTAGCAGCTTGGGGGTCAGTTCTAGATTCCCTGCAGACCCGGGTATGGATGAGTGGGACAGACCATTGGCTCAGAGCCAGGCTCCCCTCTTCCCACCACAGCACTCTGAGTCAGCATCTAAAATCATTTCTTCTCAGATTCCTCTCTGACTAAGCAGCATGAGCTATTTCTTTCTGGGCATACTTGCCACTGGGGCTCATGTTGTGTCTGCACAGCCAGCTGAAAAACAACAACATTCAGTCCAACCAGGGATTTTTGGCAGCACAGACTTAAACAAACCTGGTGTCAGCAGCAAGCATGGGGTGGGGGAGCTCAGCTGGGGCTGTGTACCAGGGATTGGACTTGGCAATGAGCACAGAGATGGAAAAGCTCAGCAGAGGCTGTGCACCAGAGACGGGGCACCACCCAGACCCAGTAGGCATTAAAGTCATTTCCGTACGGCCTTTTCTGTTGGTGTGTTCTGGTTAGACTGACTTAGCCCTTCCAAAACTGACATTGTGGTTTATAGGACAGTGGAGAATATTGATGGTTCTAAGTAGGTAGCAAGAGCTCTTTTGTGGGGTTCTAGGATTGTCCTCAGTGGTGTTCCCTGGTGTTGTAGGAGTCTCTACCTGCCAAATCTCCTTGAGGACAGTCAGTCAGGATCTTGTATGCCATCTGGGTTTCCCTGGGTGGCTTGTGTTTCGTAAAGAAAAAAGTTAAGTTCTTATAGTTCAAGAAATCAGCTTCCCAATGATAAAATAGGGAGTTTATGACTAGATAGCAATTTGAGAAAGATCAGAGGATTTTAGTGATTGCAAACTCAATAAGATATAATGATGTAATATGGCAGACAAGCGAGCGAATGTGCTCTGAGGCTGCGTTAGCACAGACATAATGCTCAGTACTGCTCTACCTGCAGTCTGGCCTTGTCAGAGTAGTTTCAGAGTACTCTGTTCATCACCACCACCACCACCACCACCACCACCACCACCATCATCATCATCACCCTGTATTTATTAAGCACTTACTATATGCCAGGTACTGTGTTAAACACTGGGGATATAAAGAGAGGCAAACAATAGTCCCTTGTCCCCCACGGAGCTTACAATCTAACGGAAGAGACAGCTTGTAAATGACTTGTTATTGTTCGTCTTTTGTTTACAAATAAGACCAATGACCTCATGGGGTGATGTCTTGATTCAAGAGTCAATTGGATTTAAGTGAGGCAGAGTCGCATACTCATCAGCCTCACTCTCTCTTCCAGAGTCATTGGAGTCCAGTGGCAAGACAAAAGTCAAGATGACTGGCAATGGCCCAGGATGCAGTGGATGACCTTGACATCTTTGATATCTGACCAAGCTCTAAGCTCTCCACAGCCCCTGCTTCAGTCATCTTCATGGCCATTGGAACAAATTGTTCTTATCCACCCATTCCCCACCAGGGGAAGTCTTCACATGCTTTGGGTAGACATCCCCCTAACTCGTGGATAGATTTGGGGCCTGTTGGTTACTCTCAATCTGGCTGAGCTGGTTTGCCAGAGTATGGCTGCCACTGGGTATGCTATAGGTGAGAACTGGGTGAAAATGGACACCAAAAGTGCATGAGAAGCCCTGAAGAGGCCTTAGCAGCCCTCACACCAGAGGTACTAGTCCTTCCTGAACATTCCCCCACACCCCACATGTACAAATAATTATGTACAAACAAGATTGCTATAGAATAAATTGATAATCTTGGAGAAAGGGAAGAAAGAGAGGGAGTTAATTGAACAAAAACAAGCATATGCACATGTCTACCATGTGCCAGGCACTATGCTAAGTACTAGGGATACAAAAATGTTCTGTATTATTTTGAGTAGCACATTTTAGGAAGGTATTATTAATCAAGACACAGTATAGCATGTAGATAGAAGCTTGGCCTTTGAGTCAGCAAGACCCGAGGTCACATTATTTCTGACCCATTTGTGTTAGGAGAAGAAGGAAGGAAGTAAGTAAGAATTTATTGAGTACCGACTATGCACCAAGCACTGTGCTAAATGCATTACAAATACTATTTTATTCTCACAACAATGTGGAGAGGTAGGTCATTATACTTATTATTCCCGCTTTTCAGTTGAGGAAATTGAGGCTGATGGAAGTTAAGTGACTCGTTCAGAATCACATAGATGGTAAGTGTGATTTAAACTTAGGTCTTTCTGAATCCAGGCCCATGGTCTATCCATTGATTGACACCCCAATCAGTAGGCCAGTACAATAACCTAGATGAGAAGCAGTGAAGGCCTCAACTAAAGTGGTAGCTATGTGAGTGGAGAGAAGGGGTAAAATGAAGAGGTATTGTGGTGATAGAAAGGGCAAGATCTGATAACTAAATGGATATGTTGTATGAGAGACCAAGAAAAATGAGGAATTGATAATGCCAAGATTATGAACTTGGGGGACTGGGGGAATGGTGGCCTTTGCATAGATTGACATTTAGGGGACTGGCTTATGCTTGGGATAAAGGGGTGTGTGTGTGTGTGTGTGTGTGTGTGTGTGTGTGTGTGTGTGAAAGGTCAGGGGAAATTTTGGAGCAGAACAAAAGATACTGAAAATATTTACAGAAAGGAAGCCTTTGGCAGAAATAGGGAAGATTGGAAGAAGAGTCAATTTTGTTTATAAGAGAGTGACTTCTGTCTTGGACATGCTGAGGTTGAGATGCTCACAGGACATCTAGTTCAAGATTCATGATATCCAATGGGCTGTTAGTGATGCTAGACTGGAGCTCAGGAGAAAGACTATGATTGGATGTCTCAATCTGGGAGTCCTTTCCATATAGGTGATAGTAGTACTGATGCAGTCACCAAGGGAGAATGTGGAGGCAGAAGAGAAGGGGGCATAAGCGAGCATGGGAGCAGAGGGAAGGACACCCAAGCAGAGGGGTTGGGACAAGCATTGTTTTAATAATCATTATAGGAATTTGGTCAAACCTTCTGTGGGTTGGCCTTATAACTCACTGCAGATGATTCTCAGAGCAACCTTGGAAAAAAACACCTTCAAAGATGGAGCAGCAACCACTGCAGAGCCCATTAATTTTTTTTAACTAATAGTGAGAACTCCTGAAGCACACTGATAAAAACAATTGTGTGAGTGGGCTAATGAATTTTCAGAACTTCGCTTTGGAGCTTTTTTTTAAGGCACTGTGGGTTTGTTTTTTAATATCCAAATTAAGAACAATTTTGCTTCATTTTAGGAAATCAATGATGTATTCAAATGAAGCCCTAAATATGTTCCTATCAAGAAGGCAGTGAGTAATGGTAGAAACAGCACTGCTTTTAGAGTCATATTTAAATTGCATCTCTGCTGCTTACTGCCTGTGTGACCTTGGGGGCTTGGAGTAAATGACCTCTGAGGTCCCTTCCAGTGCCAGACTTATGACCATCAGTAAGATTCAGGGCAAGAGGACTCAGCATTGGCTACCTCAGCCAGAGAAGATTCTTAAAAATAGTTTTTTATTGATATCTTTTCTTACATCACTCAGACTTCCCTTGTGTCCCTGTCCCTTCCTCTGCCCAGAGAGCCAACCCTTACAATGGAGATTTCTTTTTTAAAGTAAAAGAGGAAGAGGAAAAAAAGTTCAGGAAAATATTCATTAATCCTGACATTATGTGCAATGTCTGCGCCTGTGGACCTCTTCCTTGCCCTCTGCAAAGTAGTAGGGGGAAGTGTTTCAGAGAAGATTATTAATGATAACTCAGATTTATACAACACTTCAAAGTTTGCAACTCACTTTCCTCATAATGACCCTGTGAAGTCTACAGTGTTATATATTATGCCCATTATACAGATTTCATATTAAACAGCAAACGCTGATTGAGGGTCTGTTCTGGGTCATTCTTGGACTCAATTCCTGCTTGCAGTGGTCAATTATTCTCTCCTTGTCTGTTTCTTGTGGAGTCAGCCTCTATCTCTCTTGATCTTCTCAGATCTGTATGCAGCTCTCTCTCTCTCTCTCTCTCTCTCTCTCTCTCTCTCTCTCTCTGTTTTCAGACCTCTGTCTCCTTTGAACAAGAGTTAGACCTTGCATTGTCAGACTCGCCAAATCCATCTGATGGTGATTAATGCTTGGTATTCAAGACAAGACTTTGGGCAAGGCACTGTCTAGGAATGTAACTCTGGGCAAACCACTTTACCTTTTCTGCCTCAGTTTCCTTATCTATAAAAATAGGGGTAATATTAGCACCTACTTTCCCAGGGTTGTGAGGATCAAATGAGATATTTGTAAAATACTTTGTAAACATTAAAGTGCTATGTAATTGCTAGCTGTTTATTATTTTTGTGATTCTTTCTCTTTATATGACAATAAGAAGAACAGGGCTACTAGGTGGCATAGTGGATACAGTGCTGGATTTGGAAGAAGGAGGATTCATCTTTGGAGTTCACATCTGGCCTCAAACACTTACTAGCTGTGTGGCCATGGGCAAGTCACTTACCTCTGTCTCAGTTTCCTCTTCTGTAAAATGAATTGGAGTATGAATGGCAAACCACTCCAGTATCTTTGCCAAGAAAACCTCAGTGGGGCCATGAAAAGTCAGACATGACTGTCAAAAAAAAATGCTGAATGATAGTAAGATCACATCAAATAAAACTCCCTTCAATTGATAAATGAAAGGACCGTGGCCCAGGGACATTAAGCAGCTTGCCCTAGGTCACACTGGTAGTAAATTGCAGAGCTGAGCTTAAAACATAGGTTTTCTGATTCCCAGATCCAGCAGCCCTTCTGCAGTCCTACCTGGCTGCCGGGCTTGGGAAATTCTGCTGTGGTAAATAAGCAACCACTGATCTCTTCTGGGACTAAGCTATTCTCGAACACTTGATGACTTCCAACCACTTTGTACTAAAAATAGAGTTCTGTGGCTGGGCACTGCCATCTATTGAGACCCACGGAGGGCTGGTTATGGAGCACATTGAATCTGAGATTGCCAGGCTCCAGGACCTCAGTGTGGCACAGTTTTTTGGATCTAGACGGTAATTATTTTAAAAAAGGGAAGAATCAGACAATGATAATTTTCTGCGCTAACATCTGCCAAGGCAGATGATTTTGAATGAATACAAACAAAGCCATTTAAAAAGCAAGATGCTAAATTAACTTGGGGAGCACCAGCTAGCCAGGCTCCTAGAATGTCAGAGTTGGAAAGGATATCAGAGACCCACGCGGGTCAGCCCATATCTGAGCAGGAATTCTCTCTGCCACATGCATGACAAGTGAAGAGGAGTCTCAGTGGGGAGATGAAGACTGCCTTCAAATATTCAAAGTGTGGTTTTGTGGAAGAGGGAATAGATTTGTTTTGCTTGGCTCTAAGGGGGAATGAATAGGAACAAAGGTGGAAAATTTAAAAAGACAAATTTAGGCTTGAGGCAAGGAAAAACTTCATAAAAATTAGAGTTATGAAAAAGTAGGATGGGTTGCTTTGGCAGGTACTGGGAAACTTGTTCTCCTCTGCCCCTTTGGAGGTCTTTAGGTGAAGACTGGATGACTATTTGTTGGGTATTTTGCATTGAAAACTTGTTTTCAGGTATGGTTGAACTAGATGGTTTCTGAGTTCTTCTCCAACATGGAAATTATGTAATTCTCTGGTCATCTGGTTAAAGCAACCACTTGGCAGAACCAATTGATGGGAAACTCACTACTTAACAGGCAACCCATTCCACATATGAGGAAAACATGAGTGTTTGGGGCTCTCCGGTACTTTTCTCTGGACTGGGGAGCTGACTCATTAATTTCAAAACTATGACTGTAAACCCTCACCCTAATCCTCTGCTTCTCCTGCATTTCAGACATAAGAATGATAATTTTACTATGATTGTTTTTTAAACCAGCAGTTCTCTGACATTTTTTGTTATTGCTCATTCATTTAGTCATGTCTGAATCTTCACAATCCCATGAACCACAGCAGGCCAGATCCTTCTATCCTTCACTATCTCTCAAAGTCTGTCCAAGCTCATGTTCGTTGCTTCCATGACACTATCCATCCATCTCATCCCCCTCTCCTTTCGCCTTCAATCTTTCCCAACATCAGGGTCTTTTCCAATGGGTCCTGTCTTCTCATTATGTGGCAAAAGTATTTAAGCTTCAGCTTCAGTGTTTGTCCTTCCAATGAATAGTCTGAATTAATTTTTCCAAGTACTGACCAATTTAATCTTCTTGCTGTCTGAGAGAATTTCAAAAGTCTTCTGCAGCACCACAATTTGAAAGTGTCGGTTCTGTGGGTCTCAGTTTTCCTTATAGTCCAACTCTCACAGTCATACATTGCTACTGGAAACTTTCTAGACCCCTTTATACACTTAAAAATTATTGAGGATCCCAAAGAGCTTTTGTTTCTTTAGGTTATAATTACTGTACTAGAGTTAATTAAATTAAAACAATTTATTATAAATATAATTTTGACCTTGTGCATCCCCCGAAAGAGTCTCCAGGACCACCAGGTGGGTGTGTGCCAGAACAAGTTTGAATCTGAGCCTGATAGCTCAATTTTACATGTGAGCATTTTACACCTCAGAAATCAACAAACACCACAAATCAGGGCTTGATTTATTATTTGGTTGCTTGTGTAGGCTAAATAAAGTAATGGAGAAAATGTTAATGCAAAGTAAAGCTGAAAATGTGTCATATATACATTTTTTTTCTCCCTGGAAGAGCTGGCCCCCAAAGGCCTGAGTATACACAGAGACCTGCTTCTCTAAACATCCCCAGTTAGTGATTTTGCGTTTGCCTTTGTACCTTTCCTTTGTACCTTTCAGAGGGCCTTATTGGTTTAAGTCGTAGCTCCTAACAAACAGCAGCCTTAGGGGAAGATCAGAGGCCTGCATGGTGCCTGGCATCTAGTAGGTGCTTCATAAATGTTTGTTGAATTCAGTCAAACTTCTCATTACAGAACAAAATAACGACGATAATGAGGAAGGTAAAATTAAATTCATGTGAGGACAAGATGAAGGGCACATTACCCTCATCAATGCTTTCTGTTACCATAGGTGTTTTGTGGATGCTTTCAGGAAATTCAATTTTTCTGTACATTCGCAACAGCCCATTAGAACATTAAATATAAAAAAGTGACTGCAGGAGATCCACCTGTTTCAGGACCATTTTCTCTCTGAATTCTATTAAGCAGAAAGAACGAGATAAAGAATAGCAGCATCAGAGTGGAGTGAACAGAACCAGAATGTTGTATTCTGTAACAGCAACATTGTGAGATGACTGACTTTGATAGACTTAGCTCTTCTCAGTAATCTAAGGATCTAAGGCAGCTCCCAAAGACTTGTGGTAGAAAATGTTATCTATATCCAGAGAAAGAGCCATGGAGTCTGGATGCAGATCTCTCTTTTCTCCCCGCCTTTCTCATGGTTTTTCCATTTTGCTCTAATTCCTCTTTCACAATATGACTAATGTGGAAATATGTGTAATATGATTGCAAATGTATAGTCTATATCAGATTGAATGCTGTCTTTGGGAGGGGAGAAAAGGGGGGGAGAAAATGTAGAACTAAAAATCTTCTAAAAATGAATGTTGAAAACAATGAAAAATCAATAAAAAAACTTAAAAAACTAGCAATACCTACATTGGTGGTAGTTCTGATGATGCCGACAATGTCAGCAACAATAGATAGCTAGCTGGCACAGTGGATAGAGCATAGTGCCTGGAATCAAGAAGATTTGAGTTCAAATCCAGCCTCAGTCACTTATTGGCTGTGTGTCCCTGGGCTAGTCACTTAGCCCTGTTTGCTTTTGTTTCTTCGACTGTAAAATGGGGATGATAACAGACCCTGCCTCCTAGGGTTATTGTCAGGACCAAATGAGATAATAATTGTAAAACACTTAGTGTAGTGCCTGGTATTCAGTAGGTGCTCTATAAATGTTAGCTACTACTCTCGTTATTATGTAATTTCTCTCTGCCTCAGTTTCCTCAACTCTACAATGGGGTTAATAATAACCCTTACCTCCCAGCATCGTTGTGAGGATCACATGAAATAAGCATACAGTAAATACAGTAAATATAATATAAATATTAGCTATCGTTATTATCATGGGCATCTAGATGACAAAGTGGACAGAGTGCTAGTCCTGGAATCAGGAGGCCTCAGATGCTTACTAGCTATGTGACCCTGGGCAAGTCATTTAACCCTATTTGCCTCAGTTTCCTTATTTTTAAAAGGAGCTAGAGAAGGAAATGGCAAACCATTTACAGTACCTTTGCCAAGAAAACCCCAAAAGGGGTCACGAACAGTTGGCCTCGACTGAAATGACACAACAGTTCTTATTATTACAATCATAATAATAGCTGACATTTGTATAAAGCATTATGATTCACTGAGCTTTTTGCATGTATCATCTTATTTGCTCTGCCAATAACTCTTTGACAATACACTTCAAGTATGATTATTCATAATTCACAGATGCTGAAATTGAGGTTCAGAGAGGGGAGGCCTTTGCTTGTGGTTGTAACAGCTTGTAAGTGTCAATGGTGGCCTTTGAACCCAGATCTCTTCTGAAGCTCACCACCAGGCTTTCCCCGGTGCCTGGCAGAGTGCTAGGTGTGTGGTCTGTGTCTGTTGAATGAGTCAATGAAGAAATGAAACCTCATCCTTGGTGACCATTCCTTGTGGAGGAATTTCTCTAGGAAGGAAAACTGGCCAACTAAAGCCATCACCTGCTGGAGATTCTGCCAGCCTAGCAAGTCCACAGAAGTGAGGGTAGAGGAGGGAAGAGAGGTGGGAGTAGTTCAGAGTGAAAGAGGAGTCATTTACAACAAAAGTCAAATCACTCTGTCAGTGTAGACGCTAAGCCAAGAGGAAAACCTGTGTGTCAACCTTGACAAAAAAGAACTCTGCTCAGCCCTGTAAACCCTGATGGCTGCAGAAATGCTAGATAATTGCCATTCAGGGAGCTGTGGTCTCCAAGAGTCCAACGTGGTTATTTCAGTGGCTGCTGCTGCTGGGGGTTACTTGATTTAGCCCTGTCGTTTCAGTATTCTGAGGTTTGAGTGTCAGTAGAGGTATGCAAGGAGAGACACTATTTGTAGTCCTTAGCATGGTGCTTAGTACATAGCAGTTAATAAATCTCTTTTGTTTTCCATTTCTTCCCTGGAGTGGCTGCGGTAGGGGAGGCATACATTTAAACCCTCTTATTAAAAAGCTTAGCTCAAGAACAGTCAGCGGGCTCCTCAATGGAGCTCTTATCCTATCCCTGGAGAAGTGTCTTGTATTTTCTTTGTATAATATATTTATATGTATGCCTGCTGTCTTCCCTGACAGAATGAAAACTTCTTGAGGGCAGGGAAAGTGTCATTTTTGTCTTTGTATTTCTAAGGCTAATCAAGTAGGTGCTTAATAAATGCTCACGGATTGTTATTTGCTTTGTATAATTTAATTGTATTTGTTTACCTGTGAACATATGTAACAAGTGGAGTCTCAGGGGGAACATGTTGTGTTTGTCCTTCATTCTCAAAGAGGACTGTGACATCAGGGAAATGAAGACATGACTTGCAGTTGACTTTGATTTGAGTGAGGGAGGGCTGTGCAAGGTCACCAGCCTCACTTTGTCCTCCAGAGCCATCTGGGTCCAGTGTCCTGATATTCACTAGGACCGCTGGAGATGGCCCAGGATGCATTGGGAGACCCTGACCTTTTCAGTCTAGGATCTTTCCAGCTTCTCACTTCCAGTGAAGTACCGCCCATTCAGTGAATAGGCCTCTTTGAGAAGTTAATCAAGGGATGGACCCTTTAATCAAAAACTCAGAAAAACCCCAAAAAATCAACTGGGAGGGGAAGACCCTTGGGGTTCCTGTCCAAAAGAGAAACAGTTACTATTTACTATTTTTTGAGTTATTGATTAAAGGAGCCATCCCTTGATTAACTTCTTTTTTGGGTGGGGGGCGGGGAAGGCAGGGCAATTGGGGTTAAGTGACTTGCCCAAGGTCACACTGTGTGTCAAGTGTCTGAGGCCAGATTTGCCTTGATTAACTTCTTAAAGAGGCCTATTCACTGAATGGGTGGTACCTCATTCAAAGTAAGAAGTTGAAAGGACTCTAACCTGAAAGGGCCAGGGTCTCCTAATGCATCCTGGGCCATCTCCAGTGGTCATGGTGAATATCAGGCCATTGGACCCAGATGGCGCTGGAAGAGAAAGTGAGGCTGGTGATCTTGCACAGCCCTCCCTCACTTAAATCAAAGTCAACTGCAAGTGATATCATCATTTCCTTGATGTCATGGTCCTCTTCGAGAATAAAGGACAAACAACCTGTGAGTAGCCTCTCCCCTCCTTTCCTTCCCCTCCCCTCCCCTACTCTGCCCTCCTCTCCCCTTCCCCTCCTCTCCTCCACTCCTCTCCTCACCTCACCTCACCTGAGGGTGCTCTGCCCAAAGGAATTTACATTTCCATGGCCAAAGGCTACCTCCTTAACTTCGGGTTTACTGGATAGATAGATTTCTTTCTCAAAAACCAAGCTTTAAACTCAGCTCACTCTGGAGTTCATAGATTAGACAATAGGTCCCTGCCCTCCTAGCACAGAATGAGTGTAAATACTAAATAGTAACTGGTTCTCTTTTGGGGGAACGTGAAGGCTGTCTTCACTCAGAGCATGGCCACATGGGAGTAGGACTGGATTGGCTTTGTTTGGCAGTGTAAGAAAGTGAAATGTAAGCTCTTTGAGGTTGGGCTTGCTTGACTTTTGTCTTTTCATCCTGAACACTTAACATAGTTCTCAGCACACAGTAGGTGCTCCATAACATGTTTATTAATTGAGTGGATGTTCCCTTTTGCTTTAGTTGGATAGAGGAGATCATTAAAATGGAAATAAAAAGATGGCACACAGTAAAAGCTGTCTTCACGTGAGAAAAGTTGGAAGATCATGTCATGGAGGTGCATGACAGGTTGTAGAAAAGGGAGATCCTTCAGAACAGATAAAACTTTCAGAAGGAGATGTAGACAAAGGAATCATAGGATGCCAAAGCATTTATATATGCCAGGCACTGTGCCAAGTGCTGGTGATACAAAAAGAAAAGCAAAGCAAAACTAGTTTATGTTCTAAAGGAACTCCTAGTCTAATGGGCGGGGGAGACAATATGTAAATGCTTAAGGATATACAATATATAAACAGGAAAGATGGGAAGTCATCTCAGATGGGAAGACACTAGATGCTGCGGGCCTGGAAAAGTTGGTATTTGAATTGGGACTTGAAGAAATCCAGAGAAACTAAGAGGTGGCAGTGAAGAGGGGGGGGCATTCCAGGACTGGGGCATGACATGGTTAGATCCACACTTTGGCAGCTGAACGGAAGATGGATTGGAGTGGGAGCAGACAAGACGGGAAGACCAGTTGGAAAGCTATTGTAATAGTTCAGTGTAGGAGTGATGAAGCCTGAACTAGGGTGGTGATTGTATGAATGGAGAGAAGAAAGTATATAAGACATGTGAAGATAGAAATGACGAATTATGACAGTAGATGAGGAGAAACAATTTCTGCTTTAATATACAATGTTCTCACTTCACCAAGAAGTCCTAGAAACTATAGGCCCAAAAGAGGGAAATAATTTGCTTCTTGCAATAGATTTCAAATATAAACATTAAGGGCAAGGTACTAGCTGCCCAAGAATGCAAATGACCTGGCCCAAATAAACTAATCCTAAAGGTATTGAAGGTATTGAAAGGTATTGAAAGAATAGTCATTCGGTGTCATTGACACCAAAAGGTTGTGAAGGGTGGCATAGATGCCATAAGATTAAAGAAGGATATATGTCTCAATTTTCAAAAAAAGGCAAGTAGGATCTTTAGCCTGGTGAATTTGCTTCAATTCCTGGGAAGTAACTGGGGGTGAGGCTTCAAGGATGATACTGAGGTTTTGTATTTGGGTGATAGGGAGAATGGTAGCGTTCTTAATGGTAATAAGAAAGTTCAGAAGAAGGTAAGGTTTCGGAGGGAAAAGTAATAAGTTTTGTTTTGGACTTGTTGAGTTTGAGATGCTTATGGAAACGTTGGGGCAGTGGATAGAGTGCCAGGCTTGGAGTCAGGAAGACTCATCTTCCTGAGTTCAAATCCTGCCTCAGACACTTACTAGCTGTGTGACCTTGAGCAAGTCACTTTAACCCTGTTTGCTTCAGTTTCCTTATCTGTAAAATGAGAAGGAAATGGCAAACCACTCCAGTATCCCTGCCAACAAAACCCCCCAGTGAGGTTACAAAGAGTCAGACATGACTGAAAAATGACTGAACAGTGGGAACATAGTTCAAGATGTTCAAAAGGCAGTTGGTTATGTGGGATTGAAGCCCTACAGAGAGACTAGGGTAGAGAAAATAACTGATCCCCAAGGGACCTGATGTGATTACCAATTGAGAGAGAAGAAAAAGAGAAAAGGGGCCAGGAAGGAGCCTTGGGAAATACCCATGGTTAGTGGGTGTGATGTAGTTGAAAATCCAGCAAAAGAGACTGAGGATGACTGGTCAGATGGGTAGGAGAAGAACCAGGAGAGAGCAGTGTCTTGAAAGCCTAGAGAAGAGAGAGAATCTGGGAGGAGGGGGTGCTCAACAGTATTCAATGGTGGTGGGGAGGAACAGAGGCCCAGAATGGTTATGTGATGTCCATCGATCAAACAGCATCAGCATATGAAATAGACATGGAAGACACATGTGGAAATATGAGACATTCCCTAGCCTGAAAGAGTTTAGAATCTGCTTGCATAAGGTTACAGCATGTCAGGGTTAGACAGGAGCTCAGAAGCTATCCAATCTGATTTATGCCAGAGAAAGAAAGTGATATCCCTGTGATATTCCCAAGTCTACATCCTGTCTTTGTTGAATGACTTCCAGTGGGGGAAAACCATTTCCTCCCAATGCAGTCCTTTTCGCTTTGAAGCAGCTCTCATGATTAGGAAGTTTGTACTTAAATTGAGCCCCAATTCATCTCTTTATAACTTCTACCCATTGCTCCCATTTCTGTCCTCTGAGACAAATTTCCTGTATGGGACAGACCAGAAAATACTTGAAGGGGTGTATTGGCAACCAAAAATGGGCTCCTTAGCACTTAGTCAACAAGTGCCCTTGACTAGTTTGGCTTTTTCCCCTGAACTGAATGCTGTTTGTATGTTGGACTGGAGTAAGCTTGTCGGCCCCTTCACCTTGCTTCCCTTGCTTAAGCTGATGGAAAGAACCTGTGCTTTCCCGGTCAACCCCTTCACCTTGCTTAAGCAGATTGAAAGAACCTGTGCTTTCCCTGGCGTACCTTACACCCCCGCAGAAGCTGGATGGTTAAAAGCGGCTCCCGTTGGAGCCAGAGGCTGCCACAGCCACAGCCACAGCCACAGCTGAAGCAGGAGCTGCCAGTAGCAGAGCTGACCTACGGGAGGAAGCTGAACAAAGACTTCAGGCCAGTGGGTAATCTTTTTACCATAGAGGGGGAAGCATGATTTTGCTTTACGCAATCATGCTTCTCTGTAGCCTCCTGGTTACTCTTTCAAGGCGTACTTATTGGGCCTGGAAGTTTTTGATCAATATATCAAAATGGGGTTGCTGGTTCATGGGTTGGTTACTGTGGAGCCTAAATATATGTTTTGATTCTTCTGCCTTCTACTTTGAGAGTTTTTTATATCCGGCAGTTCCGAACCTTTCAGACATGTTTATGATCCTCTTTGAGATTATAAACTCTGCCCTCCTATTACAAGGGGTTCCCCATTACTTAATCCCAGGTCTTCTTTTCTCAAGGCTAGACATCCCCATTTCCTTCTATCCATCCTGACTGTCCCATCCTAGTTCCAACTCTGCCTTTCTACAAAATGGTGATATGATGGCTTTGTCATGTCAGTAGGACTCTGGGACAGGAATAAAGAACAAATGAGAGAGGGAACTTCAAAGCCCAAAATAAACTGTTCTGTGTGCATGCTTCCTGATGACTCATGATGGGAAGAGAGGGCAATTCAATTTGTCACCTACTAATAAGGTCATAGCGGCCTGTCACCATTGGTACTATAGAAACTTAGGACCCCTGTGTTCTTTGGACTAATTAAGGATCCTCTGCCCAGCTGCCTGCTACAGGTCAGAATCCCACAACTTTTCAGTGATAATTGAATCCACAGGGGGAAAAAGAGCACTGAAAACCATCATGGTTAGCTCTCAATTATCTGAATAAGGAAGGGGGCATAGAGTGGATGATCCCCAAACCATTTATCATTAAGATGAACTGTGGTTTCTTTTGTGGTAGGTGGGCATTCCTACTTTGGTTTAGCTTAAGTTTATTGTCTGGAAATCTCCACTGGTGATGCTGGGCAGGGCAAGAGGATCATGGGATCATAGATTTAGAACATAGTTTAGATGCCTCTAGGCCAATCTTCCCATTTTATAGGTGAGAAACTGAGGCTGAGAGGAGTGAATTGACCTACCCAGTGACACATAGGAAGTAGCAAAATTAGATTTGAACCCTGATCTGCATAATCCAAATATTGTGTTTTTTTCCACTGCCTAAAACCAAACATCTTTTCCCCCAAACTTTCCCTCTTCCAGATTTCTTTATTTTGAGGCAACTAGGTGGCATAGAGAATAGAGTACTGGACTTGGAGTCAGGAAGACCTGTGTTTAAATCCTTTCTAAGTCGCTTACTAGGTATGTGAACCTGGGCACGTCATTCAATTCAATTCAAAGTATTTACTTAGCAATCTAACATGGGAGATAACATGCAAACACATTTATACAAAGCAAGCTACATACAAGATAAATATGAAATGATTAGGAGAGGAAAGGCACTGGAATTAAGAGGGGTTGGAGAAGGCTTCTTGTTAAAAATGGGATTTTGATTGGGCCTTAAAAGAAGTCAGGGAAGTCAGTAGTCAGAGTGGATGAGGGAGAATGTTCCACGGATGAGGGAGAATGTTCCACGGATGAGCGACAGCCTGAGAGAATGCCTCGAGCCAAGAGATGGAGTGTTCTGTTCACGGAAAATCCAGAAGGCCAGTGTCACTGGATCAAAGAGTAAGTGTCAGGAGTAAGGTGTAAGAAGACTGGAAATTAGAAGGGGACAGGTTATGGTACTCTCTTAGATTCAGTTTCCTTATCTATAAAGTGGGATAATAATAGCACTTGCCTCTTAGGGTTGCTTCAAGGAGCAGACAGTATGATATAGATTTAATAATAATAATAATAATAATAATAATCAGATGGAATAATAAAGAACTTTTCAAACCTTGAAGTCCTACGGAAATGTTACTTATGATCATTACTTCCCTCGAAGGCACTGCCATCCTTCCAATGTCTCAGGTTCATAATGAGCATTTTGCTAGACTCTGCCCTCTTTCTTATCCCATATATCTAACCAGTTGTCAGATCTTGCCATTTTTGCCCTCCCAGCATTCCTTGCATTCTATACATTCTCTCCACTCACATAGCTACACCTTAGTCTAGGACTTCATCACTTTTTGCCTAGATTATTACAACAGCCTTCTCATTGGTTTCCCTACCTCATGTCTTTCACCACTCCAGTGCATCCTACACAGTTTCCAAACTGATTTTCCTTAAGCACAATCTGACCTTGTGGTTGCCCTACTCAGCCAACTCCCGTGGCTTCCCATTGCCTCTAGGATCAAATATAAACTCCACTGTTTAGCTTTTAAAGACTTTCATAACCTGGCTCATTGGACATTACTCCCATTCCTGGCTCTGAGACTGAGCCATCCGTTCATCAGTCGTGACCCTCCAGCTCACATCTCTGTGCTTTTGTGGTGGTCATCTGCCATACCTAGCATATTCTCCCTCCTTACCTCCACCCCACAGAATCCCTCTCTCCCTTTAAGATGTGTCTCAGGTGTCATTTTCTTCTGCATAAAGCCCTTTCTAATCTCTGCCCCACCAAATGTCAGTGCCTGCTTTCCCAAATTGCCTTGCATTTAACAGTTACTTTATAAAAATATGGGTTATTCATGTACTTCTTGTCTCCCTCATTAGAATGCAATTTCCTTGGGAGTAGGGATTGTTTCATTCTTTACACTTGTAGCTAAGTACCCAGCACAGTGCCAAACAAAGCACCCTCTTCCACATAACAGTCCTTCAGATACTTGAGGACAGATGTCAGGTCCCCCCTCCCCCACTGCCCAGCTCTAAATCTATGATCTTGTGAAAGTGGGGTTTGTTCAGAATAAGCACCAAAAGCTTAATGGGGGCAATAGACACAGTTTTTGTTGTTGTTTATCCTTTGTGGAAGAGAACCATGACATCAGGAAGGTGATGTCATGACTTGCAAGTGAATTGGATTTAAGTGAGAGAGGGATGTGCAAAGTCACCAGTTTCACTCTCTCCTCCAGAGCCATTTGGGTCCAGTGGTGAGTAATAGATCAGGACAACGGAAGATTGCCCTGGATGCAATGGGAGACCTTGGCCTTTTTGAGCTAAGATCTTTCCCAGTTCACAGTTTGTCTGAGGCAATGCCCATTCAGTGATTAAGGCAAGGTACGAAATGAGGCAAAGAATGTCCTCTTTTACCTAGTCAAAAAAACTGATTTGGAAGGGAAAGACCTTCAGGGTTTCTGGTTAGGGTTAGGGTTAGGGTTAGAGTTAGGGTTAGGGTTAGGGTTGGACTGGATTTGGGGCCAAAGAATCTGAGTTTGAAACCTATTCTGCCACTAACTACCTATATGAACTCAGGCAATTCTGCCAAGTAATGCCAAAACAAACAATTGCTATTTATACTCACTCTGAGCCATCAAAACGCAAACAATGACCAAGTGAGGCTTCCACTGGGACTTATTGTTGGCCAATCAATGAGAGACAGAGTGATTTGAATTTAAGGCATGGTCCTCAGAAGAAAAAATCTAGCTCACAAACCCAAGATATCTCGCAAAGGTTCAGTGATTTATATTCCTTTGGGCAGAGCACCTGCAGGTGATGGTATGATTCTCTGTATGGACAGAAGGAGAGGAGGGATGGGAGGGAGGGAGAGGATTGTTGTTTGTCCTTTGTTTTTGAAGAGGACCATGACATCAGGAAGGTGACGTCATGACTTGCAATAGACACAAAGAACCCAAGGAAAGAGTAGAACAATGAGGACTGGGATTTTTTTTTGTCTTTGTATCTCCAGTCCTCAGTGCAGTGCCTTGCACATAGTAGGTACTTAATAAATAGATTAAATTTAATAAGTATTCCTGAAACAATGAGGAACTTGTCCATCTGGTGCCCTCCTTTCATCTCTGGAAACTCCACAGCATTCAGCTGCGAAATCAGGCAATGACAAGGATGCACCTGTCATCTGCCACTCTCAGAGGAGGCTAGGCAGGGGTCCTCTCCCCACATACCTCACCCGTATTTCATGGCATTCAAATTGTTTCCCTCCTCGATGTGACTGGAAATATCTTCCGGCCTTTTGCTTTATTGGCATATAACTCATGCCCCGACACGATTTCCATCCTAAGAAAGTTAGTAAGCAAAAATCATTCCACAAATTACTTTCCCTGCTACCTTCTTTTCCAAGGCAGAGCTTATTAACACAGCCCAGATTGATGACTGCAGAAGATGGGAAGCTAAATGCTTGCAAATTTTGACAAATGGTCGTTAACACGGGGTGTTTAAAGAGAAAGAAAGAAAACCACAAGAATCTACCAACTACTGCAAAATTGCTCACTTGGACTCTAAAATGAAATGTGTTTCCAGTTACTGGGGGGCATCATTCATTCTCTGTCAAATACTGGTATGTACTGAAGAAGGCTAAAATAATTTTCCATCTCTTGGGCAGATGAAGAACAAGACAACAGGGCAGCATGGGCCAGTGGAATTGGACTGGATTTGGAGTCAAACAATCTGAGTTTGAATCCTGTTCTGCCACTAACTACCTATATGAACTTGGGTAATTCTGCCAAGGATTGTCTTCAACTTAACACTTATCCTAACCCTGTGTAAGAATCAATCACATACCACCTTGCTGACTTTGGGTAAGTCTTTTAACCTCTCTGGACACCAGTTTTCTTATCTATAAAGTCATAGGGTTTATAGACCAGACAGTTTCTAAGAGACTTTCTGACTCTGCATCTATCCTGTTTTTTCCTTCTGTCACACTCACATCCCCCTCTCTCCCTCCCACCTCCCTACTTTGTTCATTCATAGTCTTTCAACTTCAAGATGGGGTGGGTGGGGGAGGAGAGGATGTAGCTGGACAGCAGCTCATACAGAAAACATCTGGGGCCAGGGAGGTTGGCCACAAGTGTCAGATGAGTCAACAGTGTGCTAAAAAAAGTGCTGCTAAAAAAAGCTATCTCATTACTAGGCTTGCATTAATTGAAATTTAGTACTCAGAGCAAGGAAGTCAACAATCTCATTATCTTCTGGTCTTCAACCATGTGTAGAGTTTTGTGTTCAGTCTCGAAAGTCGTATTTTTTGGAACAATGTTGACAAGTGGGAGACAGCCCAAGGAAGAGAGTGAAAATAGAAGAAGGCATGCCTGTAACCATGTCATCTGAGGAATGGTTGAAGCATCTAAGGATCTTCAGGCTGGAGAAGAGAGGACTCAGGGTCGACAAGAGTTGGGTTCCAGTATCCAAATTACCATCACATGGAATAGGGCTTGGACTTATTTTTTAGCTCTAAAAGAGCCATAGGCAGATGTGATAGGGAGACAAATATTCACTTAATACAAAGAGAATGTAATGAAATGTAGAGGTGTCCAGTAAAGCAGTCTGCATTAGGAGGTAATGAATTAGATAAGATTGTAGGAGGATTTAATGATAATAATAATAATAGCTAGCATTTATAAAATACTTTGAGATTTATAAGATTTGTACATGTTATCTAGTTTAATTAAAACTAGGATGGACCTGAGAAATTCTTTTCACTGAAGCATCTAGTTGGTATAGTAGATTGAGCTCTGGACTTGGAGGCAGAAAGATCTGAGTTCAAATCTGGCCTCAGACACTAACTTGCATGATCTCAAGCAAGTCACTTAACCTCAGTTTGTATTGGATTCGAATCCAGCCTCAGATCCAACTGAACAATGATCGAAACAACATATGTAACCTATATGAACATACAAACAAATACATTTATGCAATATATGTATGTTCATAACATATATAAGGTAATTTTTGGAGGAAGGCCCTAGCAGCTGGAGAAACCAGGAATGTTTTCATGTAGAAGATGGAGCGTGAGCTGAGCTTTGAAGGAAATGAGGGATTCTAATGGTACTACAGGTATGAACACTCCTGTCTTGCAGATGAGGAAATTGAGGCTGAGAGAGGCTTAGCAAGCTTGTTTAGGATCACAGAGCTAGGAAACGTCAGAGTCTGGAGTGGAGTCCAAGCCTTCTGGATTCCCAAGTCCAGCCCTTTATAGGTGACACTATGCAAATTCTCATGGCCTCTTCCAGATTGGTCTGTCTGGGAAGTTTGGATTGGCACATACTTGATTTTCTTAGAGAGGCAGCATGGTGTAGTTTAGCGTTGCCAGATTCAATTACAAATTTGTTGTTCGGTTGTTTCAGTCAAGTCTGACTCTTTGTGACCCCATTTGGGGTTTTCTTGGCAAAGATACTAGAATGGTTTGCTGTTTCCTTCTCCAGCTCATTTTACAGGTGGGGAAACTGAGGCAAACAGTGTTAAGTGACTTGCTCAGGGTCACTCAGCTAGGAAGTATCTGAGGTCAGATTTGAACTCAGGTCTTCCTGATTCTAGGCCCGGTGCTCTATCCACTGTACTACCTAGCCACTCAACCATACATAAGGATCCCTGTAGGCCACATATTGACTTCAAAAGCCACCTGTTTATATATTCCTATTTTTGTTGATACATCAACATATTAAAATCAGACAGGCGCACACTTGGCAATGTTGTGAGCCACTTGTAGTCTGGTGTGGAGTGTTTGACACCTCTGCTGTAGCAGACGGACAATGGCTCTTGGAGCCAAGAAGCCCCTCATTCAAGTCCCATTTCTGATATATCCTCCCTGTGTGACCCTGGACAAGTCACTTAACCTCTTAAGTTAACTCATTAAGACTAGTAACTTGCATAGGAGGTACAGCCTTGCACTAGTAAAGAGAGTGTTCCCCACTGGGAATTCTCTTAACCAATGAAATCCCAGGTCTATCTCATTTAGCATAGCCCCGTACACAGCGGGCACTAAATAAATGCTTTCTCCCTTCCCCTTCTCTATCCTCTTGGTTTACTTAAAGTGAGGCTTGCCTGGGACTCCAGTGTACCCTCTCACGTAAGGGATGCACGTGAGGATAGTGAAAGATAAGCTTGGGTCCATGCCATTTGAGCTCTATTTGAAAGAATTGTGGTGTTCATCAGAAGAGAAGATCCAGGCTGGCTATGTTGATGGATCCAAAGGAGAGTTGATGGAAGGTGATATGGAAAAACAAACAGTGACAGCAACAAAACAAGTTCTCTAAATGTTCAGGTGAGTCTAACTGTTAAAAGCCCAAAGATGCACTTCAGAAGAAGAACAGCTCCCCTGAATGATGCTAGAACAGCAGAGATTTGAAGATTATTTATAAGATTTGAGCATGGCAGTTCAGCGTTCTTGGCAGGAACTCTGTGCAAATTATACAGTGGTGGCAGTAGCAACAACGGCAGCCCTCTATGCAGATGTGCCCTTGCCCCTGAATTATCTCCCGATAATTATGTAAATAGAACCTGGACCAATCCAGCCCTGCTTGGATGTGGGGGAGGAAAGGGTGGCCTAACAAAGAGGTCATTGCGTCATCACAAAGAAATGGAATCACCTGCGACACTCTTTTGTCTTTTTAGAGCAGACGGCTGCATAGTTTTCTAGCCCCAAATTAGCCCCGGGAGAGGGTGCCCAGCAAGGCCGGCCTTCTCTGGGTGTGTGGTCATTGGGGCTACCTTATTTTTCATAGGCTCACAGACTTAGAGCTAGGAGGAACCTTCAGAGGTCATAGGGTCATAGATTCAAAGCTGGAAGGGAGCTCAAAGAGTCAACCCCCTCATTTCACAGATAAGGAAACAGTACTAGAATAATTATGTGACTTAGGATAATAATGGGATCCTAGATTTAGAGCTGGAAGGAACCTCAGAGGCCATCTAGTTCATCCTTCTTATTTTACAGGCGAGGAAACTGAGGCTAGGTAACTTAAGTGGGTAACCTTGGATAACCTTGCTCCAGCATCCATGGTCATTGGCTTTCCCTGATTAACTTCAATTGGCTTCCACAGTTCAATTCCTGCCACACTTAAAAGTCTGGTTTTCTCCATGAGAATTTATACCGGCTAGTTTAATCACATCTTTTCTCCCATTGTCATGCCCTGTCTTCCCCGTTTCGTGTAAGCTTGCTCTGAGTTGTAATGATTTCCCTGCGTTATCTTGCTTTTGGTTCTGGGCTTTGCACCTGATCTGAACACAGCTATAGCTGTAGACCAGACTGCACCATAACATTTCTCTGAAGACCTGCCTGTCAGTGTGGGCAGAAAATCAGCTGCTGTGTTTAACTTCGACTTTCAAGGCTAACCGAGTATCAGTCTCTAAGCAGTTACTCAATATTTGTAGTGTGCAGAACTCTGGGCTGGGCCCTGCAGGGGTATATTATAAGAGGTATAATGGGGTAATAGAATATTGAAGTGTTTTACTGTCTAAGTTTTAGTGACCTGAGAGAAATTCCAGTTTGCCCTGCCCTAGTTATGACTCTGCTGAGTCTTTCACTGAGAGCAAGTCAAGGTTTTGAGGAAGATATTGGGATGATCCTCTCTATATATCCTCATCTTCCCCTTAACTCCCACTCCAGGAGCCTTGGGAATAAAGAAGACTATGACTCCAGGTAGACAGTTGGTACACTATGTTGTGTTTTCCAATCAATTGAATTCAGTGGAACAATCATCTATTTATTAAGCACCTACTATGCGCCAGACATTGAGCTAGATGCAAGAAAAAAAATAATCACTGAGCCCAAGGAGCTTACATTCTACCATTCAGTCGATAAAGGATTATTTATCACCTACTTACAATATGCCAGCCATTATAGTGGATGCTAGGAATAAAAAGACAAAAATATAACAGCCTTTGTTATCAGGAAGTTTGCATTTTACTGAAGAGAAGCTCCATGTGGAAAAGCTGTGTGTCTTTTGGAAACTGGTTTGTCCCCCATTCCTGTGAGGGAGTTGACCTCTCAAGCCTCTGGGCACACTGATGGACTAGCTTTGGACCCTCGAATGGGGCTGTGGACTCTGGCCCTGCTTCGCTCATCCTTTGAACCGGGACAACAGGGCCCCAGTTGGTGGCACTGATTTTTTTTGTTCTGAGATCTATTGATCAATTGTTGGATGGAGAACAAAAAGTAACTGCTTGTAAACATATCACGTAACTGTGCAACAGTTCGTCAGATTGGCCCATCTACTGCTCCATTCCCAATACAGCTATAATAGTAGCAGGCCTACCCTAGTGGAAAGGGTACTGGATATGAAGTCAAAAGACTTGGGTTTGAATCCTGGCTCTGTTACTCTATAGCCGAATGGGCAAATTATTGACCCTTTCTGGGTCTCAGTTTCCTCCTCTGCAAAATAAAGGGAGCAGGCTGGATGATCCCTAAGGCCACTTTTAACTTTAATAGTCTAAATCCTGTGGCATCAGTTGGAGTCCAAACCTGAATGATAGCCAACAGATTGACTGAACAAACCTGGAATTTCAGAGAATCTCAAGTTGAATGGGACCTTAGAGGACATCTAGTTATGGGATAGAGTTTTAGAGTTCCCCTGGTGTAAGATGCAATCCTTTTTTCGCTATGCCACATATCAGTCTATACCAGAGTAGAAATCCCCTCTATAACCTTACCAACAATGAATTCTTTATCCCCTACCTGAAGAAGATCTTATGATCTCTTATGCAAGGGCACTCACTGCCTCCTAAGGCAACAATTCCGCTTTTGTATAGCTCTTATTGTTAGGAAGATTTGCCTTGGATCAAACCTTAAATCTGCCTTTGTGTACCTTCCCCCACTGCGCCTAGTTCTGTCCTCTTGGGCCATGCACAAATCTAAGCCCTCTCTCCTTGGATGGCTGTTCAGATGTTTGGATGGAGTACATACATATCGATTACCATTTTAATTCCTTCACAGTCCTTTGACATGATTACAACTTTGGGACTGTGCAGGTAGATCATTCCTGAAAGAAGATGAATTCGTGTCTGCATTTTCCTGAGGCCCATTGGGCCCTTCAAGGGGCTAAGTTCTCTGGCAACAGTCCCAGAGGAACGACGGAAATGTCAGGGCTGTTGTGAGACCAAGAGACGCTGCTCTTTAACTCAGCTGGGAGCCCTTAGTGTCCATTGATTTCAGGGGATGGAAAGGTCTAGCCAAATAAATCTGGCCGTGCTATTTCTTTAAAGGCATAGCACAATGGAAAAAGCTGTGTACTAGGAAGGCTAGGAATCAGAAAACCTGGATTCAAGACCGGGGTCTAGGCTTTTAAACTTTGCAAGACTGTATGATATATTACCCTGTCTGTTGATAGGTGCTGAGAGAGGAAGCTAGGCAAAGAGAAGACCTTTCTTGGAGTTTCTCTCACTCCTTGAAGAGGTAGGGACAAGTCTTCTTTTCTGGGGACTGGAGACTGGGGGAATCTCTCACACACACAATATCTATATCATGTGTATGTGTACGGATATGTGTATGAATAGGCATGTAGTTATACAAATACATGTGTATATGTATGTACATATAGGTATAAAAATATAATAAACTAATGCAAACACACACATAAATATATTATGCAAATATGTGTGTGCAATACATAAATATATAAACTATATGTATATATGTGTGTATGTTTATAGTACATATGTGTGTATGTACGTATGTGTGTATATGTATACATACATGTATATAAATATAAATTAATACAAATACATACAGAAATATATTGTGTAAATATATGTGCATAATATATAAACTGTAAGTATGTATATATGGATACATATGTGTATATATGTGTGTGCATATGTACACATATAGGCACATAAATATAAATTAATACAATATATACATAAATATATTATGCAAATATATGTGCATAATATATAACTATAGAAACTATATGTATGTGTATGTATATGTGTGTATGTACGTATGTGTGTATATGTATATATATATAGGTATATAAATATAAATTAATACAAATACATATAGAAATATATTGTGTAAATATATACACAATATATAAATATACAAACCACATGCATGTATATATGCATACATATGTGTGTATGCACATGTGTATGTATATATGTGTATATGTATACATATAGATATATAAATATAAATTAATACAAACACGTGCAGAAATATACTGTGCAAATATATGTGCATAATATATATACTATATGTATGTATATATGTATACATATGTGTGTATGTATATGTGTGTGTGTAATTATTTTTGAAAGGAAGGGTGAAGTCTGAAACTGTGATTTCTTCTTGGTTGAATATTCCCAGAGAGAAGTACTCTGCCAAAGCAGCTTCACAATTTCTCTACAACTTCTAGTCTTAAGAGAGCTGCCTGGGAGGCATGAGACCCATCCAGGATCACACAATCAGTATTTATCAAAGGTGAAACTTGAACTCGGGTCTTTCTGACTCTGAGGTCAGCCTTCTACTATGACCTTGGCTGCCTCTCAACTATAGTAGCACCCATTTCTATAGGATTGACAAAGCTCTTCTCTCTTCTAGCAAACCTGTGAGATATGTAATATGAATATTATTATCTCCAATTTTATAGATGGGAAAATTTTGGCTGAGAGTGGGGAGGGGGAAAGGAAAAAAAATAAGACTCAGTTGTCCAAGGTCATGCCACTGCATGAGGCAAACCTAGGGTTGGACCTGGGGTTCCACTCTGAGTCGAGTGCTCTTTCTCCTACATAATTATACTTCTAAATCACCCCTTCTAAGTCTTAGTACTTGTGTAATATCCTATTACCATAATTAACTCATTTTAACTGGGACAATAAAATAACCTTTCAAGTCCATGATCCTCCTCCACTGCCTTAGGAAGTTTATTTTAGACTAAACTTAGCTATGTGATCACCATTGTTCTGAGCCCCCAGTTAGGAAATTCTTAATGTTTAGGTAGAAGTTAGGCTTCTTGCTTCCATTTACATTTATAGCTATCTCTAGTTAACTCTCAGCCTCTTTGTAGTTGAGGCAAAAATTCAGGTTATTGGAGACATTTGGGTAAAGAAGCAGTATGATGGATGCTGGAAAAGGAAGCTAGGGAAAGAGAAGACCTTTCTTGGAATTTCTGAAGAGGTAGGTAAGTCTTCTCTCCTAAGGTCCCTGGAGGACCAATGTTCTTATTTAAAAATCTCCCTTCTCAACTACCCGGGGGTGGAGCCAAGATGGCATCTGGAAAGCAGAGACTAGTGTGAGCTCCCCACCGAGTCCCTCCAAAAACCTATAAAAAATGGCTCTGAACCAATTCTAGAACTGCAGAACCCACAAAACAGCAGAGGGAAGCAAGACTCCAGCCCAGGACAGCCTGGATGGTCTCTGGGTGAGGTCTATCCCACACAGAGCTGGGAGCTGGGAGTGGAGCAGAGCGGAGCAGAGCCCAGCGTGAGTGGCACAGACCAACCAGAGCAAGAGCCGGATGGAGTGGGCCCTAGCACCCTGAATCAGTGAGCTGCGGCAGTTACCAGACTTCTCAACCCACAAACACCAAAGACAACAGAGAAGGTTAGTGGGAAAAGCTGCTGGGGACAGAGTGACAAAAAGGAGTTCGCAGTTCGGCCACCACCCATGGGGCAGTGGAGGGGGGGCAGCTACAGAACTACAGCTGCAGTTGCTTCTGGCCTCAGGCCCACCTGGTGGGAGGAATTAAGTGGCGGATCAGAGCAAGACTGAAGAGCCTGTTGAAGATCTAAGTCCAGTCCGGGTTGGGGGTTCTTGGGGAAGGAGGAGTGCTGGTGTGGCAGAGCTGGCGCATCCCCCCAGGCATGGAACGTAGTTCTTTAAACTCTACAAGCAGTCATACCCCACTGAAAAACTCAAGGGTCAAGTTACTTGGCTGGGAATATGGCCAGGCAGTGAAAACGCACCCAGATTCAGTCTCAGACTTTGGATTCTTTCTTTGGTGACAAAGAAGACCAAAACATACAGCCAGAAGAAGTCAACAAAGTCAAAGAGCCTATATCTAAAGCCTCCAAGAAAAACATGAACTGGTCCCAGGCCATGGAAGGGCTCAAAAAGGATTTGGAAAAGCAAGTTAGAGAAGTAGAGGAAAAATTGGGAAGAGAATTGAGAAGGATGTGAGAAAACCATGAAAAACAAGTCAATGACTTGCTAAAGGAGACCCAAAAATATACTGAAAAATACACTGAAGAAAACAACACCTTAAAAAATAGACTAACTCAAATGTCAAAAGAGCTCCAAAAAGCCAATGAGGAGAAGAATGCCTTGAAAGGCAGAATTAGCCAAATGGAAAAAGAGGTCCAAAAGACCACTGAAGAAAATACTACCCTAAACATTAGACTGGAGCAAGTGGAAGCTAGTGACTTGATGAGAAATCAAGATATTATAAAACAGAACCAAAGGAATGAAAAAATGGAATACAGTGTGAAATATCTCATTGGAAAAACCACTGACCTGGAAAATAGATCCACGAGAGATAATTTAAAAATTATTGGACTACCTGAAAGCCATGATCAAAAAAAGAGCCTAGATATCATCTTTCAAGAAATTATCAAGGAGAACTGCCCTGATATTCTAGGAGCCACAGGGTAAAATAGAAATTGAAAGAATCCATCGATCACCTCCTCAAATAGATCCCCAAAAGAAATCTCCTAGGAATATTGTCGCCAAATTCCAGAGCTCCCAGATCAAGGAGAAAATACTGCAAGCATCCAGAAAGAAACAATTTGAGTATTGTGGAAACATAATCAGAATAACCAAAGATCTGGCAGCTTCTACATTAAGAGATCGAAGGGCTTGGAATATGATATTCCAGAGGTCAACGGAGCTAGGATTAAAACCAAGAATCACCTAACCAGCAAAACTGAGTATCATGCTCCAAGACAAAATATGGATTTTCAATAAAGTAGAGGACTTTCAAGGTTTCTCAGTGAAAAGACCAGAGCTGAATAGAAAATTTGACTTTCAAACACAAGAATCAAGAGAAGCATGAAAAGATAATCAAGAAAAAGAACAAGAAAAAGAAATTGCAAGGGACTTACTAAAGTTGAACTGTTTTGTTTACATTCCTACATGGAAAGATGATGTGTATGATTCATGAGACCTCAGTATTAGGGTAGCTGAAGGGAATATGCATATACATACATACATACATACATATATGTTTATGTATATATGTATAAGTGAATTTGTATGTATGTATATATGTATGTATGTATATATTTAAATATGTTTAATTAAATATATATACATATATATCTATATATCTATATCTATATCTATCTATCTATCTATCTATCTATATATATATATATATATATATAGAGAGAGAGAGAGAGAGAGAGAGAGAGAGAGAGAGAGAGAGAGAGCAGGCACAGGGTGAGTTGAAGATGAAGGGAAGATATCTAAAAGAAATAAAATCAAATTAAGGGATGAGAGAGGAATATATTGAGAGAGGGAGATAGGGAGAGATAGAATGGGGTGGATTATCTTGCATAAAGGTGGCAAGAGGAAGCAGTTCTGTGGGAGGAGGGGAGAGGGCAGGTAAGGGGGGAATGACTGAATCTTGCTCTCATCAGATTTGGCCTGAGGAGGGAATACCATACATACTCAATTGGGTATCTTACCCCACAGGAAAGAAGAGGGAAGAAGATAAAAAGGGGGGATGATGGAGGGGAGGGCAGATGGGGTGGAGGTAATCAAAAACAAACACTTTCGAAAAGGGACAGGGTTAAGGGAGAAAATTCAATAAAGGGGGATGGGCTGGGAAGGAGCAAAATATAGTTAGTCTTTCACAACATGAGTCTTGTGGAAGGATTATACATAATGATATGCATGTGGCCTATGTTGAATTGCTTGACTTCTTAGGGAGGGTGGGTGGGAACAGAAGAGGGGAGAGAATTTGGAACTCAAAGTTTTAAAAACAGATGTTCAAAAACAAAAAAAAAGTTTTTGCATGCAACTAGAAAATAAGATACACAGGCAATAGGGTGTAGAAATTTATCTTGCCCTACAAGAAAGGAAGGGAAAAGGGGATGGGAGGGGAGTGGGGTGACAGAAGGGAGGGCTGACTGGGGAACAGGGCAACCAGAATATATGCCGTCTCGGAGTGGGGGGGGGGGGAGGGTAGAAATGGGAAGAAATTTGTAATTCAAACCCTTGTGAAAATCAATGCTGAAAACTAAATATATTAAATAAATAAACAATATTCCAAAAAAAATCTCCCTTCTCAGACGTGGCTCACTCCTATATATTCTTTCTCCTTTTGCTGGCTGCTCCTGTTTTCTGATACTTCCCAGCTCATTTCTGGATATCCCTACTTCTTTCTCTCTACTGCCAGACCCTTCAAATAGCTCACAGTTCTACTTCTCTATCTTTGGGTTTTTATACTACTTTGCTATTTTTAGGAGACCCACAGGGTATAATTAAGTTTTCTTAGCAAGTTCAACACTCTTCCTATCAATATCATTCTAGTTCATCTCAGGACTTTTTGCACTTAATCCAAGGCTTTTGATTGATCGGTTGATCGAGACCTGTTGTAACCTTGTTAAGGTATCAGGGCATCTTATCACTTGCTCTAAATGATGTAGGGTGACTTGATTGATTTACTCAATCAATAATCCACCCTTACACCTATATTTGTGAAATGGGGATAATAAGAGTTATACCACATACCTCCTGGGTTTTTTTTTTTTGAGGAGAAGGATGTATGTTGCAAGAGAAATGGCCCCTGATGGAGAATTTCAGCTACAGGATTCAGAGCTGGGAGGGACTTTTGAAGCATCTAATCTACTTCCTTCACTAATTTTATGGGGGAAATAAGATCTAGAGCGTGGAAGTGACTTGCCCAAGGTAATATAGCTAGTGAAATGGGACCATGGTCTTCCGATTCCAACTCCCATGCTCATTCCTCTATGCTACAATAGAAGACCTGGATTTGAGACCTGAACCCTGCCATTCTGGAGCTTTGTGTCTTGGGCAAATAAATTTTCCGAGTCTTAGTTTCTTCCTCAGTTATCAAAACAAAACAAAACCTGAGGGTGGTGGGACTAGATGGTATCTTCGGTCCCTCTGGATCTCACTGTCTAGGAGATAAGGCATGTAAAATGATTTGTCACTCACCAAAAAATGTTAGATATGATTAAAGATGGAGTCATTTAAAGCAACTCGAGACAGTGTTAGGAGTCAGGAAGACCTGGGGTCAAGACCCTCCTCTGACATATATCAGCTGTGTGATGATGGGTTAGCTACAACCTTTCAGAGAAGAGGAGGTGCTGACATACATTGGTAGAGGG
This sequence comes from Trichosurus vulpecula, assembly GCF_011100635.1. NCBI lineage: Eukaryota > Metazoa > Chordata > Mammalia > Diprotodontia > Phalangeridae > Trichosurus > Trichosurus vulpecula. The sequence goes on along the minus strand of NC_050573.1, from coordinate 46,943,549 downwards.
ACTTTTTCTTTTGGAAGTTCTGTGTACTGCTGAAATCTTAAGTCTTCAACAAGCACCAGCAACAAATCAAGGCAGGAGAGCCTGACTAGGATGACAACCTAGATTAGAGAAATGACTTGCCCAGGGTCATACACTTAGTACATGTTTGCAGTGGGATTTGACATCAGGTGTTCTTGAATCTAACCTACCCATTGTACTACCTTGCTGCCTTTGAAGTAGTAAAAGTTAGAGAAGTAGAATTTGAACCTTGGTCTCTCCTCACTCACAATCTAATAAATACTCTTTCGATTATACCATGTTAAAGACTTTCTAGAAGACAGATTTGTTTTTTTACCATTGCTTCTCTCTGGCCTTTATCCAATCCTTCACCAAGTACTATAACTATTAGACTCAATAGGGCAAGATAGAGTGTCAAATCACAAAACTAGGTAATGCCCTGAGCTAGACAAGTGTAGACATTAGTGTCTCCCAAAAAGGGTGGTTTTTTTTTAAAATTCAGCTCAAAAGATAAAATGTATGTGACACGAATCATCCTTGATTCCACACTCTCCCTCTCTTCAACCCCCAATATGCAGTCAGTTGCCAAATCTTGCTGATTCCAAATCTGCAACATTTCTCATATCCAGATCCTTCTCTCCACTCATAGGGTCATCACCCTAGTCTAAGTCCTAATTGTCTCTTACCTGGGCTACTGCAATAGCCCTCTAATTCATCTTTCTACCTCAGGTGCCCCCCACCCCCAACCTGAATTCAATTCACTATCCACCTAGCTGCAAAAGTGATTTTCCTCAAGCTTAGTTTTGACCATGTAGCTCCCTTGCTCAATAAACACCACTGGCTCCCCATGACTGCTAGGCTATAGTTGGGCATTTAAAGCCCTCATAACCCATCTCCAACATATCTTTATGCTCATTATAAATTGCTTCCCTTTACTCATTCAACTATCCAACCAAAATAGGCTTTCCACCATGCCTGGAAAGAATTCTCTCCTCATCTCTGCTTCCTACTATTTCTAATTTCCTTCCATGCTCAGCTTGAGTACCATCATATTGATTCCTCTTACATCAGGGGTTCATGCCTCCCTTACCCAAGTGACCTTGTAATTATTTTGTATATTTCCATATGTGTACCTAATAATAACAACAGTTAGCATTTAGCTAGAGCTTTAAGTTTTCAGAATGCTTCACATGTGATCTTATTTGATTCTCCTAACAACCCTCTGAGGCAGGTGCAAGTGGTAAATGGTCAATAATTGGCTCCCCACCAAAAGTTCAATATGTATTATTTACATTTTCTCCACCATTGTCTTAAGTCAACAAGATTTGTTAGGTCTGTAGCATTTGTTGATGCTACTCTAAGCCTATGATTTTATCCATTATGCTACCATATTGTCTATAATCCTATATATGTCCATAGGATCATGGATACATAGTTGTAAGGGACTTTAGAAGCCATCAAGTTGACTCCCTCCCCATTTCACAGATGAGTTTACTGAGGCCCAGAGACTTTAAATGACATTCTAAGGTCATATGGGAAGCAAGTAACAGAAGTGAGAATTGAACCCAGGTCTTCTGAGTCTAGAGCCAAAGCTCTTTCCACTCTTACACTGAACTCTTACACTTATTGGAGCTCCTGGAGAAGATGGAATGTTTAATTTTTGTTTTTTTTTTTCCTAGAACCTAGCGCAGTTCTTGGCACATAGTAGTTAAGTAGTTATTTAATAAGTGTTTGTTGATAGATTGCAATGTTTTGTAATTCTGTATGGAAATGTCAGCCATTGTTATTGTTTCAGCCGAACATGAAATTCCCACTAATCCCAGGTTGGAAGGGAGGAGGAGAGAGGGGCTTGACAAGGAGGCCTGGTTCTAGGCAAGGTAAGGTAACAACTCACCTATCAGAGCCAGGCATCCCAGAGGGGGAGTGCAAAATTATGGCAGGAGGGAGCTGAGGATGCAAGCCCTTGAGAGTAGGGACTGTCTTCCATCCATCCATCCATCCATCCATCCATCCATCCATCCATCCATCCATCCACACCTATCTATCTATCTATCCATATCTATCTATTTATCATCTACCCATCCATCTATCCATATCTATCTCTCTCTCTCTCTATCATCCATCCATCCATCCATCCATCCATCTATCTATCCATCCATCTATCCATATCTATCTATCTATCTATCTATCTATCTCTCTCTCTCTCTATCTATCTATCATCTATCCATCCATCCATCCACACCTATCTATCTATCCATCTATCTATCTATCTATCCATATCTATCTATTTATCATCTACCCATCCATCTATCCATCTCTCTCTCTCTCTCTCTATCATCTATCCATCCATCCATCCATCCATCCATCTATCTATCCATCCATCTATCCATCTATGCATCCATCTATCTATCTATCTATCTATCTATCTATCTATCTATCTATCTATCATCTATCCGTCCATCCATCTATCTATCTATCCATGTATCTAGGTATCTATGTATGTGTGTATCTGTGTATTTATCTATCTATGTATCTATCTATCTCTCTCTATCACCTCTCCATCTACTCATTCATCCATTTGTCTATCTGTCTGTCTGTCTGTAGATCTATCCATCCATCTAGGTGCAGCTAGGTGGTATAGAATATAGAGAGCCAGACCCTGAGTCTGGAAGACTTGAATTCAAATTTCTGCCTCAGACACGGACTAGTTGTGTGACCCTGGGCAAGTCACTTACCCTATGTTTGCCTTAGTTTCCTCATCTACGAAATGGGAATAATAATAATAATAATAACACCTATTTCCCAGGGTTGTTGTGAAGATCACACGAGATGATAGTTGTAAAGCACTTAGCACAGTACCTGGCACATAGTAAGAACTATACAAATTTTATTATTATTACTATTACTACTACCACCACCACCACCACCACCACCACCACCACTACTACGACTACAACTACGACGACTACTACTACTATTACTATTATTATTATGACCTATCCATCCATCAGTTTATCCATCCAATCTCTCTCTCTCATATCTATTTATCACATTTATTAAATGTAATTGGATTGAATGGAGAAGCTCCTAGTTCCTTTGAGTTTAGAGGGCCAAAATTTTTCTCTGCAGTCCTTCAGTTTGACAAGTGTTCATTAAGTGCCTTCACTGTTGAAGGCACTGGGTATTTTGTTTTTGAGTGGGTTTCGTCTGTGACTTGGTGCAGGGAGATCCCTGGTGAGAAAAGCCTCTTGGGGTGAAGATGACCAGCTGTCTAAGGCACCTTACAGCCTTAGAGTTGCTTGAGGCATTGAGAGGCTAGGTGGCTTGCCTAGAGTCACACAGCTAGTATGTCGGAGGAAGGACCTGAAACCAGATTCTCCTCACCCCAAGGCTGATTTTCCAACCACTATTATCAGAATGTTTTTTCAGGGAGGCAGAGATAAAAATGAAATCATTCCTGTTCTCAAGGATCTTCCTTTTTAAAGTAAACAGTCTCGTTCTGCCTGAGAAAAGAAGAGAATGGTGGGGTCTCTCCTTTTGCTTTCTTATTAACTGATTTCACTGGAAACCAGGGAAAGTCCAGATGTCTGTGTGCGAGGATAGCAATGTTAGGGGAGTGACCACAGCTTCATGGAAGGAGAGAAGGCCTTGACCAAAGTGGAAGGAAACATACACACTCCTCCCTCTAAGTAGGTCCAAATCCTGACCCTGTGGTCAAGGATCCTCTCTCCCAGCTTCAATCATATTCCCTGAACAGCCATCTCCTTGAATGACATTTGGACAGATTTCTCATTTGGATCATCAGGGTAATCATGATGCACTGGGGTAGAAAAGTAATCTTAATTTCCATTGAAAATTGATCTGCCTGGTGAAACTGAGCTGCCAGGAAAGGAAAAGGGAGAGGGAAGGTGGTGACCATGTTGTCTGGGCACTGGCCCAAACATTCATTGCAGGTGCGGACTCATCAGAGATCTACTCCTAAAAGACAGATGCCCTTGGGAGGAGTCATAGGATCATAGATTGAGAGCTGGAAGGAACCTCTGAGACCATCTAGTCCAGTTCTCTCACTTTACAGATGAGGAAACTGAGGCACAGAAGAGTGAATTGACTTGTTATGGGTTACGCAGGTGGGTAGGAGCAGGGTTGAGATTGAAGTCTTTTTTCCTCTGAACCCTGAGTGAACCTTGAGGCCCCCATATGCAAAGATGAATGAGTTCATTACTCATCTGAAGTTGTTTGATTCCTGTTCTACCAAAACACCTACACTGTTAATGGGTTTTCACCATCAGACCTCACTCAATTTGATAGTGACCTTTGTTATGGGTTTTTATAGAAGTGCTCCTTTGGGGCAATCCTTTTTTCTAGTTTAAATATGTTAATTAAAAATGAAATGTCTAAATAACAGTAGGCAGGATGCCAGAAATCAATCAATGAATCAGGCAATCCACGAGCATGTATTAAGCCCTCACTTTGTGCTGGACACTGTCCTAAAAGCTGGGGATGCAAAGTCAAAATTAAAGGAGCCTTGAACATTTAAAAAATACCCACTAGGTCCTAAGCACTGGGTCACAACTGAGGACAGAAAGATAATGAGGGAAGCGGTTCCTGACCTTGAGGCTCTTACATTCTAGGGAATCCCAGCTCCCTGAAGCTCCCAGTGCCTCTAGAGAGGAAGCCCAATAGACACCCTAGAGGATTACCCAAGAGCATCTCCAAGCCTTAGACTAATGGTAATAATTGACAGTTCCATATTTTTTTATAGTTTGTAGAGGTCTTTGCATCCATTATCTATCTCATGACAATAACCCTGTGATGTCTTGGTGCAGATAGTATTGATACCCTTCTAAAGAGGAGGAAATGGAGGTACAGGAAGGTATGATGCCTTTTCCTGGGTCACCTACGTAGGGAGTATTAAAGGTGGGATTTGAACTCATTTCCTCAGGTCTAGCCTTTTATCCTATGATGCCAGGTTGCCTATTTAATCAACTAGGTGGTGTGTTTGTTATCTTTGGAGTAGTGGTAGGAGCAGAAGGATCCTAGATTTGAAGTCAAGACCTCAATGTTTGACCCCTAGGTTTTGCTTCATATTGCCTTTGTAAGACTGGGTCTCCCCTCTCACCCAGTGCAGGGGTTACTCATGGGCCCAATCCCACTACTGATCATCACAAGTTTTTGACTTTCCCATTTTCCCTTCCTTATGTAACCTGGTGGCCCCTGGCTCCTGGGGATCAGAATACTGATGCCAAAGGTACCTTACTGACCTCACACATGGAACTCCCAACCTAGAGCGACCCACTAGCCTTGGCCTTTTCAGTAAATGGGATTACAGAAGTATGCTGCCATCCTCCTCACGACCTCCATATCCAAGTCTTGCTAATTACAACTGTATGATTTTGGGTAAGTCACGACCTCTCTAAAGTTCAGTTTCTTCCTGGTAAAATAGATGATTTTGATAGCTGCCTGTTTGGGGAAATCAATTTTATATTATAGAAATGCCAGTTATTAGCACGATTATAAGGGAAGATGTTTTCATTGCAAAAGGCCTGGAGAGGAATTTCCTGTCAAAATCAATAACAAGAGAAACAAAGGGACATAGAGGGGTCATCTCTTCCATCTCTCTGCCTCCTGTTTGGTCTCTACCCAGACTTTCCTAAATAGTGAATGACACATTTTTGTTTAGTTGTTTTCAGTTCTGTCTGACTCTCTGTGACCCCTTTTGGAGTTTACTTTGCAAAGATACTGGAATGGTTTGCTATTTCCTTCTCAAGCTCATATTACAGATGAGGAAATGGAGGCAAACAGAAGTAAGTGATTTGCCCAGGGTCACACAGCTAGTAAGAGTCTGAGGCCAGATTTGAACTCAGGAATAAGAGTCTTCCTGACTCCAGGCTCAGTGATTTATCTACTGTGCCACCTAGCTCAATAGATACAGTTGGAAGGGATTTGCATTAAAGATTACCCAGTTCAACGTCCTAATTTTATAGATTGGGAAGCTCAGGCTCATAAAGGGAAAATGACTTGTCCAAGATCACATAGCAATAAGTGGTGGGTTCTCTGACTGCAAATGCAGTATTTTTCTACCTTCTCTTGCTGCTGACTTGGCTGATTATCACTGGCATCAGGATTTATAACCAATCTGAAGACAGAGGGTAGAAAAGGTACCTTTGCTATGTCTTAAAGAGCTGGAACTCTGGGCATTTTTCACTAGATATTCCCCATGCTTGGAATGCTCTCCATCCTCAGCTTCATCTCCTGGTCTCTTTCAAGTCCCAGCTAAAATCCCACCCTCTGCAGTGCTCCTTCGGGAGAACCCTTTCTTCTAGTTTAAATATTTCTTGATTCCCCACAAATCTAGTGTTTTCCCTCCATTGATTTTCTCCAATTTATTCTTTCTATACATAGTTGCTTGCATCTTGTCTCCTCCTTAGAGAGTGAGCTTTGTGAGAATAGGGAGTCTTTACTTTTCTTTTTATCCCCAGCACTTTAGCACAGTGCCTGTGCTGCATGTAATAGGCTCTTAATGAGTATTTGTTGACTGACTGACTGACTGACAGACCAGAACTAGGAAGTCCTGGAACCATTTCCCTTGGACTCATGGCTTCAGGGGGTTGTTCTTTCTCACCTGCCACCCAACTGCATTTTGATGCTCACCTTGGATCCTCATTGCCACCTGCCTGGACTAACATCTATTCTTAGAACAGTCCCTCTGCCTCCATTCTCCCTCTCCGGCATACTCCATGCTCCCTGGTGCTGTCACTCCTTTCCTCTCAATCCTTCAGCGGCTCCTTAGTGCTGACCAAATAAAGTTAGTCTGACAATCTCTAATGAGAGTCCTATTTTGGATTGTTGGGAAGTTTGCATCTACCATGGTGAGTGGGGTGGTCCCTATTAGCTGTGGATGCTCCAGTATCTGTTTGGAGATGTTGGGAAGATGGCTGGTGCTCAGTGAAGTGGCTAGTGTGCTGTGGGCTAGGGCCTTTGGACCATCTGGTGTTGTGGAATTGTGCCTTCTTCTGACAGGCTCTTTTTTAACCAGCTTAGAGCCTCCAGGGGCCTATTGTCATAGGAGAGAGGCTTAAAATATGGTTTGTTTCTGACAAATGGTTTGTAGTAGTGATCAGGGAATGTGTTAAACCAACTGCTAATTAGGCTGCATAACTTGCTTTGGGTTCAGCCAACATAACTGAGAAGTAACAGGGCAACCTGCTGATTTTAAAGAGGACAGAAGCTACAGCTGTGTCTAAACATGGAGGGAATGAATGGAAAATAATTACTGACTTTCAAAAAAGGAGAAGATGGTGGATTCTTCAAACTACAAGCCTGTCACAAATTTCTTACAAGTATTATTAAAGGGGTGGCTTCTGGGCACCTAGAAAGGGAAGCAGCCATCATAAAGAGAAAGCATGGGTTCAACAACAATAGGTCATACCAAT